>NC_142796.1:68648751-68851251 GCF_049724085.1 Artemia sp. Qi Xiang Cuo | reverse complement strand
GTACTTTAACAAGACTTTAATGAAAACGAAAACCGACTAGCACCACAGTGAACCATTACCCAGATGAAATAGAGGAATTCAAAACAAGCTTAATTTCAATTGATTAAAAATTGGCTTTTTTTTAAGTTCTAAATTTACTTGGCTTCAGCCAACCGTCTAGGGCTAAACGGAAAGCAGGTCGTCCGCGGATTGGATGGGTTGGTGTCATAAAAAAAGATTGAGGAAAAATTGGAATCTCCTGGGAGAGTGTAAAAAGGAAGGCTTTGAATAGATTGTTATGGAGGAGAAGCGTGCGTTACGGTGTTGGTCTCAGGTAGCTGGGTGCTGCGGTGAGTTATTAGTAGTAATAGTAGCCAGAAATTATTTTGAACAAGGCTGGTATCTTTAGTTTTTGACAGTCTTTATTGATTATGAAAAGGTTAGCGCTAAATTAGCAAGTAGATAATAGATTAATTTTCTAAAGTGTACTAAAATATTCATGATTAAAAATTCCTTTGCCCTTCTTGAAAAACATGTTTTTTTCTTTGGAAAATAAAAATTAAAAGTAAAAAACGAGGCGAAAAAAAATTTCATTTTAATTGTCATAGATATTTTTATGGTTTCACTGGACAACACTACATGGCTTGTTTTTTTCTCGGTGACGAACTGAGTTTCCTCCCTTATTAGTGTTTCTTTTATGCTTAAATTCAAAGTAAGTTGATTGAATTCCATTTAAAAATTTTCAAAAAAATTCCTTTCCTTTCCTAATGGCAAAAGAATCCTTTTTCAAACAGAAAGACTCTAACTCAATACACACATGAATTTAGTCCCTGCTTTGACTTTCTAATAACAGAAATTTGACTAAATGAAGAAAAGATTAAATAAGTCTGGTGGAAGAAAGACAATACAAACCCAAATAAATCAAGGAAGGCCACAGTAATTCCTATATTGAAGACAGGAAAGGATCCAAAACTTCCAGCCTCCTACAGACCTATAGCCCTCACATCATGCCTCTGCAAACTTATGGAACACCTTGTTAAGTTAAGAATCCTCCCAGAACTAACAAATTCACTCCAACATGAACATTTTGATTTTCTCCCTAATAGAGAAACCACAGATGCACGTTAGAAAACCAGATAAAATCTGGTTTTAAGCAGGGTAAGAAGACACTAGCAGCCTTCTTGGATATGATGGCTCCTTTTGATAGGGTTAGTGTGGATAACCTGATGGGAAAGTTACATTCTTTCCGAATCTGCCTAGAACTGAGGTTGAGGATAGAAGATTACTTGAGAAGCCAGGAGCTGGAGATCCATATGGGAGAGAGTAAATCTCCATCAAGAACTAGATGTAGGAGTACCTCAAGTGAGGGGTACTACGCCCACTCCTCTTCCTTATTTACTGCAGTGATACTAGTTTTGAACACATTCTGGGATGCAATCTGTATTTGTATGCTGATGATCTTGCACTTGTTGCAACTTCAAAAGACAAGCATTTCCTGCAAGCTGCTGTCCAGAACGGTCTTGATTATCCTAGTTTATGGGCAACTTTCAACAATATGGAATTCTCTCCTGCTAAGTCAGCAGTACTCCTCTTCACAAAGACAAAGATTCATTCAACGCCAAGGCTCTCAATCAATGGCAACACTGTCCCAACAGTTGAAAAGTTCTGCTACCTTGGGGTGACTTTTGACAATTCACTCTAATGGACTCACCATGTGAATTATTTAATTGGAAACCTCAAGAGCAGAGCCAACTTTGTCAATGCTATTTGCTTATCTAAGAGAGGAGCCCCATTCTCTGTTGCCACCCAGCTTGTGAGAGCAGTTGTAATAAGCAAGCTGGATTATGGCTGCCTCCTATACGGAGAAGCACCTGCCCAACTCCTGAAAAAATTGCATACAACCCTGCATTGTATACTGAGGAAAATTCTCGGATGCCTAAAATCAACCCCCCCACCTGCAATATACTGTGAAATAGGACTGACAACATTAGAAACTAAAATGAAGAAATTAGAAGCACAATATTTTACATGGAAGATGTCGATCCCAAATGACATTATCTACAAAGAACTTAATGAAACATATGATCAGAACCAAAGATTCCAACCAAAATCAACTCCACCATACTGTCAAATGGTGAAAAACATATCTGAAACAGCTGCTCTTATCCCAACTCCTGATGTTATTGATGAGGTAGGTTCAGCTTCTAGTACAGGTATAAAGTCAAATATAGCACTACCCCTATTCTCAAGGGGTAGCCCAGAGGAACCACCAGAGATGGCAAGAGCTAGGTGGCATGAATAGGTAAACCAGTGGACACAGACTGGACATAGAATAGTATTCACTGATGGGTTATGCTTTGCCACTGGGGGTGGGGCTGCGGTTGTGGTCCTTGGGCTCAGTCATGCACTGTCTTTTAAAGTAACAGAGAAGTTGTCAATATTTTCACTTGAGTTGTATGCACTATTGAAAGCGTTTGAATTTATTGCAAGTGTTTTGCCAGTAGGCAAATATTTGATATGTAGTGACTCACTTTCAGTGGTGAATTATTTGATGTATGGTCATAGGCCAGCAAGAAAATCAGTGCTGCTTTTAGAAAAGATACTGCTAAAACTGATGACAGCCAAGTATGAGATTGTAGCAACAAGGGTACCAGCACATGTTGGAATTAAGGGAAATGAGCAGGCAGATAAGCTGGCAAAATGGGGTGCTAGGTATGGGGAGAAATTAGTTTGTCAGTATTCAGTGACTGATTTTTCATCTTATTATGAGAAGTTGTTAAAGAAGAAGGAGAAATAGGTTTTTGGTCAAACGTCTCAGAAACGGATACGTGAGGTGTATGATTATGGTGCCCCACCTCTTGACCCAGGCCACCCAGTCAGACACCTGGCTATCAGTATATTCAGGCTCAGAACAGGCCATGCTTGAATTAGGAGTGTATTATTTAAATGGAAGTCAGTAGACTCTCCATTATGTGAGGTCTGCAATGTAGAAGAGGATGTTAGGCAAATTTTAATGTATTGTAAAAAGTATGAGACACAGAGATTGCCACTGAAAAAAGCTTGCCTTAAGTACTTTGGTGCATTCACACTCAGAAGTATCCTGGGCCATGCACAGGCACCACCATGGGCTAGGAAAAAATCTGTGGAAGTATTAGGCTGTTTTATTGTAGATACTAAGCTGCACTTAGTGCTGTAATTTGTATTAATAATTGTAAATATTAATATTATTGCACATTATTTTAATATTGTACATGTAAATTAGTGATATGTAAGCTATATTTATGAGTATGTGTATATATTGCAAGCCAAGCTCATCAGTTTAAATTGCCATATCAGCCAGTTCAGCAAGTTTTAAATCAGTTTAAATTATCAGCCAGTTGTGTTTGAATTGTAAATATGGAGGCTCAAATGCGACACCATTGGACAGATTTGAATACAGCTTGACATTGATTAATTGGTTTTGCCTTGAGATTCTTCAAAACCCCTCCCTAACCACAGTGACAAAAGCCAGATGGCTTTTTAAATTATTTGACCCTCGGTCATGACAGAACAACAGCTGGACAGCTGAATTTTGACGTGGAATACCTTTCATCCCTAAAGGCTCTGATGAAATCATGGAGACGTGCACAATGGGCAGCTTGCCCAAGAGTGCTACAAACAAACAACAAATCAAGGAGCAAACTTTCATTAGCGTTAGTTGAATGTTAGAGTTTAGTATTTTTCACAGACAACACCCCAAACCTATTTGAAACGCCATCTATGTTATTTCCAGAGTTTATGTGCCTGAGTTTGCTTGTTTGCTGTTAATAGGATAAAGCTATTGCACTACTTTTAGGTTGTTTTCATATTGATTTCTACCCTCTAATAGATATATTTATACTCGTTAAGTTAAATTAGATCTTCTCCAATCCCTAGAATAGGTGTTTCTCTCTGGGTATCCTCACCAGCGCCATCTTTTTTCTCTAGTTGACTGGGGCGTCAACGCCAATTTCATATAGTTCCAATATCAGTAAGGTGCTGATTTTTTACTGGGAACAAGCAAAAGAGGGGAAGGAACCCCCAGATACGCCGTATTGTACCCGCTGGCATTCAGTTACCCGAAAATTGCAGGGAAAAGGTGAGGGGGTACTTACACTTCCCTTGTTCCTGGTTGATTTCAGTACCTGGACCTGGACTTTGAATTTACCTGGACTTTGATTATTGGATTGCGATATGCCTGATGACGTGAAGGTGCAATGGCGACGCTTTTATGAAATGCCGTGCTGAACTTTATGTATCGCTCGATGCAAACAGGAAACAAAATAGAGCAAATTGTTAAAAGACCAGTGGAGTTTTTCTCTCATACGGACATCCTAAACGCGAAAGAAAAGTTGATCTCTATCGGAAGCGAACTGGGGTATGACTATGTATTCCGAAAAACTGCGAACGACACTGATAATACTGTTGGAATGGCGAAGATATTGCCCCAATGTGCCAAAGACAAGAAATCATTACCACAA
The DNA here is from genome assembly GCF_049724085.1 of Artemia sp. Qi Xiang Cuo. NCBI lineage: Eukaryota > Metazoa > Arthropoda > Branchiopoda > Anostraca > Artemiidae > Artemia > Artemia sp. Qi Xiang Cuo. The sequence continues at coordinate 68,846,773 of NC_142796.1, read as the reverse complement.
TTTGTAATTGTGGATCCCCAGGAAGTTCCCAAATGTCAAGACAAAATCAATGCTTGCATTCGGGTCAAAGTTAATGAAATGTGTCGCCGCGTAGATGTTGGATTAGACTTGATAGCCAGAAAAATCAAGCTAGCTACGGATAAGTTCTCCGAACAATTAAGTAAAGTGTTTGAACAGTATATTGCTATCTCCAACATTATGTCCCGAGCCCCTTCCTCTCTTGAACTACAAGTGACAAAACAGAAGCCTTTGCAGTCAGTGGTGGTTAAAAATATGCCATCTGATCTCAACTCACCACAGGCTAGGCAAGAGTTCATAAGCTGATTTTAATTTTGCTCATTTTTTGTTTAATGGAGTTCTTTACTTTTCTTTGAAAAACTTATTTTGTGGAAAAAGTTTTTTTAATTAATCTAGTTTAAGGCTCTTCTTGTACGCTGGAGAAAAATTTTCAGTAATTTTTCAACAACATACACCCTTTTAAAAATCTCGACACAAATAGTACTGTTTAATTTAGTTTCATACCTCCTCTAATTGACCTGAAATGGAAAACTTGATACCATTCGCAAAAAAATCTGTTTACTTTTTTTGATAGAATGGATACACTTATGCTATTTTGATCGGGGCAGAAGTAGCCCCAAAAGTTTGAACATAATACCCTAGGTCGTTTTTGGGATACTGCTGAGATGCCTTATTGGGAATTAGCATTATCACAGTGCCTTTTGATTTAATCTTAAGGCAACATTTAGCTTTTAAACATAATGGACAAATGGGAGGGTGGGCGTGGGAGGGGGATTAGTTGCCCTCCAATCACTTTCGACTATTAAAAAGGGCATCAGCCCTTTCTATTTTCAATCAAATGAGCTCTTTTCGAAGTTCCCACGACAACTCCTTCGATACGAAGTGCCCTGGTCTAAACAACAACAACAACAAAAAATAAAACATTATACCCACATTGATCTTTACTATAAAAATGTCAAGCCTTCCAATCACTTTCGACTATTAAAAAAGGTACTAGGCCTTTCGATTTCCAATCGAATGAGCCTTTTTGGAAACAACAACGCTTTCTATAAACACCTTATATGCCCCCAGGGCATAAATTATAACCCTTACCCTAAGGTCTGTTAGGGTGGTTGTCATCCTCTAAGACCGAATTTCCAGAACTTTCAACTACGTTAAACAAAATTGCTATCTCAAAATTTTAGATTGGGTTTGTTTTGGGAAATGGTAGGCGTGAGAGGGGCGGTAGTCGCTCTCCAATCACTTTCAACTATTAAAAATGGCCCTAGCCCTTTCAATTTCCAATCAAATGAGCCAATCTTTATTGGATGTGTTTGGGGAAGTGGTGGGCGTGGAAGGGGTGTTAGTTGCTTTCCAATCACTTTCAACTATTAAAAAGGGCACTAGCCATTTCAATTTCCAATCGAATGAGCCCTTTTTTTAAGTTTCTACGACAACACATTCTATAAAAACCTTATATGCCCTTGCCCTGAGGGTTGTGGGGGGGGGGGGTTGTCATTCTCAAAGACATAATGTCCAGAAATTAAAAATACGTTGAATAAAATGGAAATCTAAAATTTTTTATTGGATGTATTTGGGGAAAAGGAGGGAGTTAAACGCGGCAGAGTCACCTTCTAATCACTTCGACTATTTAAAATGGCACTAGCCCTTTGAATTTCCAATAGAATGAGTCTTTTTTGAAGTTTCTACGACAACGCCATCTATAAAAACCTTATATGCCCCCAGGGCATAACTTACAACCCTTGCCTTAAGGGCTGTGAGTGACTGTCCTCCTCAAAAACATAATTTCTATCTGGAAATCAACTACGCTGAACAAAATGGCTATCTCAAAATTTTTATTGGATGTCTTTCGGAAAATGGTGGGCGTGGAAGGGGTGTTAGTCGCCTTCCAATCACTTTCGACTGTTGAAAAGGGCACAAGCCACTCCAATTTCCAATTGAATGAGCACTTTTCGAAGTTTCTACGACAACTGCTTCGATACGAAGTGCCCTGCTCTAAAGGAAGAAATTAATAAATAATACATTGTGCCAACATCGTTCTTATATGCCCCCAGGGCATAACTTATAACCCTTGCACTGAGGGCTCTGAGGGGGGGGGGTATCATCCTAAAAGACCTAATTTCCAGAACTTTCAACTACGTTGAACAAAATGAATATCTCAAATTTTTGATTGGATGTGTTTGGGGAAATGGTGGGCGTGAGAGGGATGTTAGTCACTGTCCAATCACTTTCAACTATTAAAAAAGGCACTAGCCCTTTGAATTTCCAATTGAATTAGCCCTTTTGAAGTTTCTACAACAATCCTTTCAATAAAAACCTTATATGCCCCCAGGGCATAACTTACAACCCTTGCCCTTAGGACTGTGAAGGTGTTATCATCCTCAAAGTCCTAATTTCCAGAATTTTCAACTACGTTGAACAAAATGGATATATCAAAAATTTGATGGGATGTGTTTGGGAAAATTTTGGGCGTAAGAGGGGCGTTAGTCGCTACCCAATCACTTTCAACTATTAAAAAAGGAACTAGCCCTTTCAATTTCCAATTGAATGACCCCTTTTGAAGTTTCGACGACAACGCTTTCAATAAAAACTTTATATGCCCCCAGGGCATAACTTACAAACCTTGTCCTGAGGGCTAAGGAGAGAGGTTTCGTCACCCTTAAAGACCTAATTTCCAAAACTTTTAACCACGTAGAATAAAATGGCTATATAAAATTTTTTATTGAATGTCTTTGAGGAAAGGGTGGGCGTGAGAGGGGGGTTAGTTGCCCTCCAATCACTTTTGACTATTAAAAAAGGTACTTGCCCTTTGAATTTCAAATCGAATGAGCCCTTTTTCAAGTTTCTACCACAGAGATTTCAATAAAAAAAACTTGTATGCCCCCAGGGCATTACTTAGAACCCTTGCCCTGAAGACTGTGGGAGAGTGTCCTGCTCAAAGGTATAATTTCCTGAATTTTGAACACTATGGAACAAATTGAATATCTCATAATTTTTATTGGATGTTTCTGGGGAAATGGTGGGCGTTGGAGTAGTGATTCTTGCCTTTCAATCATTTTCAAATATTAAAAAAGGCAATAGCCATTCCCATTTGCAATCAAATGTGTCATTTTTGAAGTTTTTATGACAACGCGTTCTATAAAAACCTTATATGCCCCAGGGCATAACTTACAACCCTTGTCCCGAGGGTTGTGGGGGAGCGTAATCCTCAAAAACATATTTTCTATCAGGAAATCAACTCCCCTGAACAAAATGACTATCTCAAAATTTTGTTTGGATGTGTTTGGGGGAATGATGGGCGTGGGGGGGGGCCAGTTACCCTCCAATCACTTTCGACTATTATAAAGGGAGCACTAGCCCTTTGAATTTCCAGTCGAATGAGCCTTTCTTGAAGTTTCTACGACAACGCCTTCTATTAAAACCTTACATGCCCCCAGGGCATAACTTACAACCTATGCCCTGAAAGCTGTGGGGGAGTGCCCTCCTCAAAAACATAATTTCTATATGGAAATCAACTACGCCGAACAAAATGGCTATTTCAAAATTTTGATTGGATGTGTTTCGGGATATGGTGGGCGTGAAAGGGGTAATAGTTCCCATCACTTTCAACTATTAAAATGGCACAAGCCACTCCAACTTCCAATTGAATGTGCCCTTTTCGAAGTTTCTACGACAACTTCTTCGATACGAAGTGCCCTGATCTAAGGAAAAAAAAAAAGAACATTGTGCTAACATCGTTTTTATATGCCCTCAGGGCATAACTTAAAACCCTTGCCCCGAGGGTTATAGGGGAATATCGTCCTCAAAAAAATATTTTCTATCTGGAAATCAACTACGATAAACAAAAGGACTCTATGACATTTGTGATTGGTTTGGTTGGGACGAAGGATGGGCGTGGGAGGGGGAGGGGCTAGGTTGCCTCCAATCACTTCCGACTGTTAAAAACAGCACTAGCCACTCCAATTTCCAATCGAATGAGCCCTTTTCGAAGTTTCTAAAACAACTCCTTCGATACGAAGCGCTCGGGTATGGAGAAAAAAAAATAATACATTGTGCCAACATCGTTCTTTACTAAGGCAGCGCTATTGCGCAGCCTATGATTTCCGAGGTGCAGTCCAAAGTCGCTACAAACTGTGTTCTAAGAGGAATAGATGTGACCATAGTTGGATTTGCGGATGACAACTTGAATTTTTCTCGGCAAATAAAATCCCAAGAAAGTAATTTTAATATCATGTCATCTCAGCATGGTGATATTGGCCTTAGTCTTAATGTGTCAAAATCAGAAGCAATGTTGTTTAATTGGAATAAATCTGTTCTACCTCTCATTCAACTAGGATCCCAGTCTGTCAAGTCTGTGGAGTCACTAGTATACTTGGGACTGCCCAACGGTGACACACTCTCATCTATCCGTTCGCTACTCATCACACATATAGAGCGTAAAATTAAAACTGCATATGGGGCCACAATTTCTTAGAATAGAAATCTTAATAGGTTTTCACTGGCTAGAATTTATAATGCTGTCGCACTGCCGCATATATTATATATAACACACTTTTGGAAACTTCTGCGTAAAGAAAATAAATTTAAAATCCGTAGAATTTTCTTCAGATATTTGAAGTTTCTGCTGCAAGTTCCGTTGAGAACGAGTAATTCGCACCTGATCCGGCGATACGCAGTAACTAATTCATTTTCTGCAGTTAATCAGTTGCGTGACGAGTATTGTGCTAAGTTGGAGGGTAGCAGCCATCCTTGGCTGCCTCTTCTCTCGTCACTTTGATTGATGTGTATGTGTATTTGCTTTGTCTGTGCCATTAAGCGTATGTTTTTTGTTTTCTCTTTTCTGCTGTTTTTTCCATCAATTTCTGTGTTTATGATGAGTGTAAAAATAAACTCAAATTCAAACAAAGGCTCTGAGCAATGCTAAGAAGTCTTGACATTATAGGCTTTGTTTCACTGTCCAAACAAAAACTGTTTGCAAATAATTTTCTATACAATTATGTTCCTGCTGCCCAATAGAACTATAAGCTAATATTGTTGGTTAATTTCCCTAACAAACCAAAGGTATTTTTCCGCAGTCCAATTGTTAGCTAACAGTTTCTGTTAGTACAACGGAAAAAGAATTGTTTCTTAACAAACATTGTTAGCTTACAATCTGCAGAAATGTAGCAATTGGGCGGGATATTAAAAAACACAGGCTTGGAAATAAGACTTGAAAGTCTTAAGGATTGTATGTGGGTCTAAGAGGTCCCTAAGGCAGCAGAAAAATTCATTAATACGTTGATCAAATAAGATAAAACCGAAAAAAACTTTGTCTTCAAGCTTTGTCTCCAATTTTTCTGGAAGTTTTGTCAGGAAACATTGGCAGTCCTGAATTCTCTTATAAAATTACAAGCATAGAAACTAGCCATCCTGCTTTGCTTCGATATCTGGTTTTTGAATATTTAGCTTTAAAATTCTCCAACCATGATTCGATTTGTTAGAGAAATTGTCTAACAATGTTAGTTAACAGTATTTCTTTGGACGGTGGAAAAACGATTGCTGGGAAAATTGTTATCAAACAGTTTTTGTTTGGACAACGGAAAACCGCCTCAAATCACTATTGCAGAAAATTGTTGCGTATCTTGAAGCGCAATGTTCAAACACCAGGTAATGCAGTGAGGCCGAATCACTAGTTTTTACGCTTACATGGCTGATAGAGGTTCAGGACTGCTAATAATTCTTACATTTAGGAAATATTCTTACCATATATTTTTTTCCTCCCTTGAGGCCCTCTTGGCCTCATAAACAATCTCTGAAATATTCAAGATCATTTCCACGATTGTGGTTCTTAAATTTGCTGTCCGTTATTATGTTTCTACAAATTTTTAACAAACAATTTGTATTAACTAACAATTCTGTTTTCACTGTTATAATCATTGTTAGTTAACATTGTTGGCTAACAATCGGAGAGCAGAAAAAAGCCTTATAGTTCAAAGTATTATAAGACAGTGCCACCCTACCTTAGACCTTAGTTCCTCCAGTGCCTGCGAAGGCAGACAGGGCGTCGGTGAGTAGCCTCCAATCTTCCCTCATGTGAGCTACTGCGTATATGTCTTACCACTCTAGGACGAGACTCGTCTGGAGGGCTCTTCTGTCACATTCTTACGTCCTATGGAGCGTGTTCTTTGGTCTTCCTTGGTGAAGGGTGCCTTCTGGTTGCCAATGGAGGAGCATTTTTGGAAGTCTGTGATCTGGCATGCGGAAGATGTGTCCAAGGTATTGCCATCTATGTTGTCGTACAACGGTTGTGATATCTGGCTGACCTGTGCGGGTATGGATCTCGTTGTTGCTGACACGGTCTCTCCCACTGATTCTAAGGATTTGGTGAAGACAGTTATTCTCGAAGGCGGTAAGGCGTTTCTCCTGTTCCGCAGTTAGCTTAAGACACTCCATAGCGTACCTCAGGACAAACAGTATATTGCTCTGGAACATCCTGAGTTTTAACTTCAGTGAGTATATGGTGGATTTCCAGACTGGTAGCAGTCTCTGAAGTGATGCGTTGGCCAAGGCTATCCTGGTATGCAATTCTTTTTCAGAGTTGCCACTGGAAGTGACTGTACTCCTTAAGTACTTGAAGTCTGTCACCTGTTCGATGTCCCCTCCTCCTAGTTGGATTCCCTTGGGTAAACTATTGATAGACATAGCTTTTGTCTTTGGGGCGTTGGTGTGTAGTCCGAATTGTTCAGCTTTCTCTGTGAGTTTGTTCAGGAATTCCTGAAGCTTCTGCTTGTTGGTTTCTATGAGCCCAACATCATCTGCAAAGTTGACGTCCTGAAGAAGTGTTCCTGCAATCCAGGTTCAATGCCCATTTATCTGTCTAAAGATGTCGTCTACCACTAGAACGAAGAGGAGAGGTGACAGGACACAGCCTTGCTTGACGCCAGTTATGAAAAGGAAGTAGCGTGTGTTGCTGTCCAATGTTTTGACACAGCATTCCGTCTCTTTGTACATGACAACTATTAGACGGATTATCTTCTCAGGAATGCCGTAGAACCGCAATACTCTCCACAGGATTTGAAAATCTGCTCAATCAAACTCTTCTTCGAAGTCCATGAAGAGTATGTACAAGCGCTGTCTCCATTCGTTAGATTCCTCCAGTATGGTGCGTAGAGTAAAAATAAGATCGGCACAAGATGGTTTTGGTCGAAATCCACGCTGTTCTTCACGTAAGTGAGGATCAAGGGCTGCTTGGAGTCTTCCTAATATTATCGTCGTGAAGAGCTTCCCATGGATCGAGAGGAGATTGATTCCTCTGTAGTTGCCGCATTCTATTGCGTCTCCTTTCTTGAAGAGTTTGACTAAGGTTCCTGTTTTCCAGTCCTTTTTGGTCTGCCGGAGGAGCAAGAAGAAGGATATCCAGATGGCCAGGGTTCGACGCAGGCTGAACTTGATCATTTCAGCTGAAATGCGGTCTCTACCAGGGGCCTTAACATTCTTATGTTTTTTAGCTGCTGAGAGTATCTCATTGGCTGTCGGCTTTTCATCACTGATGTGAATACTGAAAAGAGGTTGGTCTGGTATATCCGGCGGGACCGCTGGTGTTGGACGATTAAGTAGGGCTTCGAAATAACTCGCCCATTGTTCCTTTTGTTCTTCCGCATCTGTCAGGAGCCTTCCGTTTTCATCTTTCTCTGGGCATTCTTGGATACTTGACCTGCCTTCTATTTCTTTGGCAAGGCGATATACGATTCGTGTGTCTCCACGGCTTGTTGCTTCTTCGGCTTGTCTCGCCTTTTCGCTCATGTATTGCCGTCTGTCGGATTAGGCACTTTTCTTTACATTTCTATCAGCTTCTTTATAAGCCAAGCTCTTGGTCACCTCTGAGTGACCACCTTCCCCAAGGGAGCTCGACTTCAGTTTTTTGCGATTTTCTATGAGATCCCTGGTCTTGGTAGATATCCACTGTTGCTTAGCCGGCTTTCTAAACCCAAAAGTTTCTTTGGCCATATCCGTATAGCTTTTGCGGATCGTCTCCCAAGCTTCTTCAACCTCTTCTGGTAGGTTATATAGGGCTTCAAATTTATTGGACGGTGTGATGCCAGGCAAATGTCAAACGCCTTTGCCACTTAGTTTGTCCACGGCAAAGCTTCTGAGTATGTCCGTCTTCTGCTTCCGATTATTTAACTTCAGCTTCAATTTCAGTGTGGTGACTAGTAATTTGTGGTCTAAACCAACGCCTGCACTTCAGAAACTTTGAACGTCTTCTATACTTGTGCCATCCCGGGATGTCCAAGTGTATTTGTGGATATCTTTATGCTGAAAGAGAGTACCGCCAATCAGCAAATCGTTCCCCATAGCGAAGCTGACAAGTCGAGCTCCAGTTTCGTTTATGAAGCCAACTCCATGGTGGCCCATCACTTCAAGGCAGTAGGATCTGTCTTAGCCAACCTTTGTATTGAGGTCACCTGCAATACAGGTGACGTCGTGGAGTGGGATTGAATTGATCACAGACTGGATGTTGTTGTAGGACTCATCTTTAAGGGTATCATCAGCATCATTTGTGGGTGCATAGCACACAATAGACGACAATTAGGCATGGTTAGAAACAAATCTTGCATACAGTATTCTTTCATTGACCAGTTTCCATGAGCAGAGGGCCTTAAAGACAGTGCCAAGAGCACAAATTTTTCTTAAGGTGGATAAAACCCTTTAAGGACACAGACAACACCACAAACGAAAGCTCTGAATAATACTAAAATGTCCTGACATTGTAGGCTTTTTCTGTTATCCAAACAAAACTTAGCAAACAATTTTCCCAACAATTGTGTTTCCGCTGCCCAATGCAACTACTAGCTATCATTGTTAGATAATTTTTCTGACAAATCAAATCACTATTGGAGAAAATTCTGGGAGAATTTAAAGAGCAATATTCAAAACTAGATATTTCAATTCAATTCAATCACTTATTATCCATAACTACAGGAGAACAAGTAGTGGAACTGGAGTATAAGCATAATAATAAAAAATAAAAAAGAACATCAACAAACACTAGCAATTAATTTCTACTAAGAAAAAAACTGTAAAAGACCATGGTCAGGGTCAATATTACAAAATGCATCTGCAGAAAGCTTTTTGTGTAGGTCACCAAGCTTTTGAGTTACATCTGATACGGTACCGATTTCTAGTCCATGGCGGCAGAGAAAGAAGAAATTTGCAAAATTTGAAATATGTAACCTTAATCTTTTTCAAATCCTTTACCTTAAGAACACCCTAAAAACAAAGTACATAATGATCAGAAAAAGTCGAGAATAAGCACCCAAGAGCTCTTCTGCTATATTTTCCATGGTTTGCTACAATTTTGAATAACTAAACTGAATTTTTCTTACTGCATCAGCAACAATCTGTTTACGGAAAAGAGCTAGAGAATTAGAAACAGTAATACCAAGCCACCGAAAGGAAGAGACAGAAAATACATAAAATTCGTTACATATCAGAGGAGTAGATGAAGACAGATTATAAGATAAGAATTCAGACTCGTCAAGATAATGCAGTAAAGCAGGATCACTAATTTCTATACTTATAGCATTGATAGAGGATTCGGGACTGCTGATATTTCTTACATTTAGCATACTCTTAGCATATATTTTTTTCTGCCTTAAGCTTCTCCTGGTCCCACAAACAATCTCTGAAATTTTCAAGATAATTTCCACAATTTTGGTTTTAAATTTACCACCCATTTATTACGTCTCCACAAATTGTTAAAAAAAAAATTGTTAGCAAATAATTCTGTTTCCGCCCTAATGACCAAACTATTAATTAACATTGTTACCTAACAATTGGCCAGGAAAAAAAAATTTATAATACAAAGTATTAAAAGACAGTAGCAAGTGCACGAATTCTTCTTAAGGGGATAGAAGCTGGAGGAAAACGTCTTTATACCCTATTTCAAGATCATCTGACATGTGTTTTAGCTTTAAAGGGGCATCTGCCCCCAATTATCAGCCTACTGGCAGAATGTAAGTTATTTGATTGGTATACTAGTAAAGACAAATGACTACTTTCTCACCTCATAAACTTTTCCTGGTGCAAAAGCCTTCCTTTCAATTCTTGTTTGTATTAAAACGTCTTCCAAATCTGAGCCTTGATGCTCAACAACAACACTATCCTTCTTTAGATTTTCCTCACTTTTCTGCTTTCTTTTCTTTTCTTCAACTTTTTTCACCCAGTTGTAGTTAAATAGCTTTAGAACACTTACACTGAGGTCTCTATTAAACTCCTGGACTGGGTTGTAAAATACTTCTCTGCTTGTTTTATAAAGAATTTCTGCTTTTCCCTCTTTGACCTGTTTCAAATCACTATTTTCCATATTCCACAGTCTTGCCAAAGCTGTGGAAAAATTAAACTGTTTCAATGTGAAAGCTGTATATATTCTAAATACACTTTGTCCATGAAGTAAAAACATTGAATATTAAGCAGTGAGTAAGTGTGGCAGTTAACAAACTTCAGAAATTGCCACTTTCAAAATGCTGGAAGAAATTGTTCATGAATTACAGTGTATCATTCTTACCCTTATACAAATAGAAAAGGGGAACATCTGGGATTTGTACTAAAAACTGAGAAATACAACTTTCAGAATCCTCTATTTAAGATTTTACAATCTGGAAAAAAATTGGATGATGTTTTAAAACAGGCACTTGAACCTTCTCTGAAGACAAAACAGTGAGACCTGAAGCGTCAGTAGGCTAATAATCCTTATAAGAAAGACATCTTTTTGTTTTAGTTTTTATGCCTAAAACCAGAAGTCAAGCAAGTACTTCTTATTATAAGGTTTATACCTCTAATCAGTAGGTTTCACTAAAATTTGCCACATTTTATATGTAACTTGGTAGGTAAGCCTTGTTTTCTCATGGCTGGAGTGAAACAAAAGAAAGAAGAAAAATATATTTGACACTAAAAATTAAATCAAGGTATTTCATTCGCAGAAACAGTTGAGTCAGTGGTGAGTCGTAGAGCTTACTGAGGGATCGTCTTGAGGCTCTCCGTTCTAGATCAATCACCTTGGTTGATGGATCAAGGATTCCATATATGGATGAGGTCTCCGTGTTAGAAAATCTTAGTAGAAGTCCCAGCAAAAATTTTGCAAATATATACATATATATACATATATATATATATATATATATATATATATATATATATATATATATATATATATATATATATATATATATATATATATATATATATATATATATATATATATATATATATATATATATATATATATAATACTACACTAATTTATGAGGCTCTCAATAATCCTTGACTGGTCATGAAATTGGTAAATTTTAGTACAATACCAATTATCTCAAAACCTCAAATAAAATTAGTTTTCAGTAAAACGCTAGTTTTTTAAAATTCTACTGATTTAGATAAGTGTTACCAAGTCAGTTTATTTGAACCAATAATGCAGATGTATGTTGCATAAACTGCAAAGTAGTAATTTTGTTGGTTTTTAGGTTTCAAAATTATACACAATAAACCTTATATAAAGAAATGGTTTCAAACATGACAAAACTAAAGAAGTCACATGAGTTATTGCTAAAATGGGGCATTATGCATATATAAGTTTTACTTCAAATCCTTCTTTTAACACAACAGAGCTTTCAATGTAAAAAGTAAGTTTTCTTGTTACTCAAGATGGGGGGCTGCAAGTGTCCTGTGTGAGGTTTTCAACAATATTGATTACACTGGCATACTTTTCACTTTGACCCAATTCCATTTTTGAAAAGTTTCAGGCTCTTTTTCGAAATTCCTGTAAATCTGTTTGCAAAACAGCAGTGTAATTTTAATCAAAATCATTGTTGCCATTCCTGGAACAGCTACAGAAAACAATTTTTTCTTTATATTTTTTTCAGAACATGCTTTTTATGTTTTTGTTACTATGGCCCGTGGTTTGGTTTTATAGTTTGCAGCTATTTCTAAAACCATGATAGGATAATATACAAGAGCATTTAGCTTCTACTCAAAATCGACCCAGTTCCAAATTGTTATCTATGCCCTGAGCTTCTTATTCAAGAATATTGGACAAAAACGCACTTTTTTCAATTACACATTCAGACACACAAAAATCCTATTTAGATCTGAGTAAATATCTCTCTTGAAGTCCCTTGGAAAACACTACAACATCAAAAGATATTTACCCTGTTAATATTCTCACTGACAAATTTAGGCATTTTGAACTGGCCTTCTAAGGAGTTTTTGAAGCTCTTCTTGATGTGTTAAGAAGTTTGAAACAAGGTGGTAGTAGATTTCACATACCATAGAAGGGAGGATATTTAGTTCAAAGGGGTTTTATAATAGGGAATTTTTTTAGGAAGGAACATTCCATGGAGGAGTTTTCTGAGGAGATTTCAAATACTTTGAAATTCAAAAATACAATTGCTATTAATAAAAGCGGGATTTCCAAGGGGAAATTTTCCACAGAGGGGAGTTTTGTGCAGGGGTAAATTTTCTGGTGGTAAGAGATTTTTCCTTGAATTTCTTTACTTTCAAGATCAGAGTAACATACAACAGGTAAAAAAAAAGTTAGACCCTTCTGGATGAAATCCTGGTAACATATTTGGGAAATCACTCATATCCCACATAATTTTTTTATACCCGGATATTTTTCTTAAAATATTGTTTTGTTTTTAATTTATTTTGTTTCTTTTTGAATTTAATTTTATATAGGCTAAGCAATGTACCTTTACAAACAGGATAAACATTTATGAGTGTTATAAAGTAGTTTTAAGAATTTGTAATGTTTCCATAAAATGCTCCCCCTGTTCTTAAGTATTACCAAGCACTAAATGGTAAATTAGATTATTTTTTTTTCTTGTCTGATTTATGTCATAAAAACAGGCCTGATCTATTAAACCAACTGATCTATTAAAACTACCTAGAAAAAAAAACTGTTGGTAAAAATTAAGTAGTTGACCATTTTCTAAAGGAAACGTGTTGATTATGAAAGTAAGCTAGTACAAATCGATTCCTTAATTTGTGCAAATAGATATTTTAACATGGCATCCCATCCCTTTGTACATGGCAACTATTAGATGGATTAGCTTCTTGGGAATGCAGTAAAACTGCAATACTCTCCACGGGGTTTGACAATCTACTGAATCAAATGCCTTTTTGAAGTCCATAGAGTATACAAAAGCACTGTCTCCATTTGTTAGGTTCCTCCAGCAAGGTGCATAGTGTAAAAATAAGATTGGCACAAGATCTATATACAGAAAATTTGAGTAACAGATTGTATGAAGAAAAAGAGGAATGTAAGGAAAGAAGAGAAACAACTGAAATATGAATTAAGAATGTCTGAAGTGGATGCCATGGATAAAAGTGCTGAAGATGCAGAGAGGGAATAGACAATCTGGACTTGTCCCAGTTAAAGATAGGAATAGGGCCACAATTAATTATAAAGAAAGAGTTAGAAAGGGAGATTGGCAGAACATTTTGAGAATGGGCTAAACCAGGGTTGGCCAAACTGCAGGACGCAAGTGGCCTTCCCTAAACATTTTTGCAGCCTGTAAGATTCATCACACTTTTATATACTATGTCCTCATGATGCACACACATCTTGAAACATCACAGATTCAATGTTTCATTCTTAACAATGTGGTTTATTGGTGTATATAGCCCAAGTATTAGATTATTATGTTGTATAGCCCAAGTATTATTGATGTATCATGTTATGCAAGTAGAGTTAGGCCCTATAAAAACAGTGAATTACATTTGATCACATGCACTTCCACATTGATAATTTAAGGATTTTCTGAAAGAATTAGATTCTGAATACAGTGAAGTTGTGTACTTTAGTCGAGCCATATGGTCAAGTCATGGAAGATGTTTACAGCAATTTTATCAGTTACAAGAGGAAATTGATTTTTTTTATGAATGACAAACAAAGGTCTGTGCCAGAATTAAGAAATGATGAGTGGCTATTGGATTCATACTTTTTAGTGGATATTGTCAACAAACTCAATGAATCAAAAATATCATTGCAAGGAAAAGATAACCTCATAGTTGATTCGTTTAATCCCATTAGAGCATTTCAGAAGAAATTGTTGTTATTTGAATCACAATGGAAAATTAATAATGCTCACCACTTTCAATTGTTGAAAGAATTATAGAAATCAAAATGTAACAATTATATCAAATATACAAAAGAAACAAGAAAACTTGCAGATGCTTTTGAAAGCTAATTCAACAATTTATAGTCGGAAAAAAATACAAATTTTTTTTTAATAAATTCATCTCCTTTTCATGTTGAAATTGAGTCTGTACCAGAATATCTCCAAATGGATGTGATTGACATACTGTGCAATAATGAATTAAAATGCATGTTGAAAATTCAGAATCAAAAATAGATTTTTTTTTAATTTATGTTGCAAAAATTTTTTATCCAACTCAAGAAATTTGGCACAAAAAGTTGTTAGTGCTTTTGGTTCAACTTACACCTGCAAATTGTTTTTTTTTTTTTTTTTTTTTGAAAATGAAATTTACCAAACACAAAACAGCTCAAACATGATGGACGCTAACCTTCAACACCAATTACAATGCGCAAATACCAAAATACTGGCAGCAGCAAACCTGCAGGAAGATAGGCAGCTCCTTCTTGATGCCCTGGGTGCGTCTGGAGACACAGGTGGATCTAATGTCTAAGGTAAGGTAAATACCCAAATTGAGATTGACTTGCAAAAGTTAAGTGAAAAAGTGTAGAAACAAATATTGCACTGGTGAAATAAATATTTTTCTATAATTTTATTTTTTTATAGTACTATATATTTTTTACAATGTGCATTTAGTATCATCATTATTATTATATTATCTATGTTTATATGTAAAAATTACAGTAAACATAATGAATAAAAATTCATTATTTTTTGATTTGTCACTCCAAGAAATATCTATAATAGGTTTAAATCTAATATGGGTATATATAATTTTATATGCAACCTGCAGAGTTATGATGTATTTCCAAAGTGACCCATTAGATAATTTGGTTTGGCCACCCCTGGGCTAAACCATGATAAAGGTACAGGAAATGATAAAGAAAAGAATGAAAAATTTCATGATACTTTGGTATTAAAAGAACATTTATTTTGTGCAGAAGAATTGGAGATAAGACAAAAAGGGTAAAAAAATAATAAGGCCCCAGGTGCTGATAGTGTAGTAAATGAGTTCTTTAAACATGATGGTTGTCAAGTTGGAGATAAATTACTAAAGATTGTATGACCTTCAAAAAGGGGCAGAACCTGGCAGTTAGGAAAGCTTTAATAAAATCACTCTATGTACCATGATATATTTGAAATACAGGATTCTTTCCTTCTTAAGATGATTCGGGCAGAAATTAAACGTCCCCTAATTGAGTTCAAATACCGCTTCCAAGAGTCTAAATTCTTAATCAGCAAAAAGAGAAATTGCATTTTAGCTTCAGTCAAACAACGACGCTAGTCTTTCGAATTTCGCTAAGATAATTAGTAGCAGAAAAAATGCTACGCACAATATTTCTAAGGAAGTTTAAATGGCAAAAAAAACCATGTGAATGCTTGAATCATCAAAAACATTTAAAAGAATTGATTGGACGAAAAATTTGAATCCTTGGTCCTCTTGGATCAATGGCGAGCAGTCCTCATGGCACAGGACTGAAAACCTATGTTTTGGTAGTGGGGTAGGTGCGCTTTTTAATTTTAATCTTAAGTCAGATCTGAAACGATTAGTAAATCAGACCTAGAGAGATTCAGACGAAATTCTTATCACCATTATTGTCATTGAAGTGACCCGTTGCTGTGCAACTAAGCATGTAAGTTCAATAAATCTATTGTCTTTTTTATCCGTGTTTATTTCATCTTATATGTCTGCACCTAGCCTAATAATAGATAATTAGTTCGTAAGTCTCCAAGGTAAATGCTCCCAAAGGAATCTGATCTCCAGATAGCTCGAGAAAGAAGAGGCCACATTTATATGTCTACATATTCGATCCTCTCTCATTAATTGAGAGCGGCGCTAGCCTAGTTGACACAATCTCCAGCGCTATAAGCGGCGCTATTGGAGAATTTTCTATTGCTACAAATAGCAGATCCCTTTATCGCTACAAATTTTTCTAATGCTACAAATGGCGCGGTCGGTAGGATTATAAATCATTAATGTATGTACCACAAGTAGAATTAGGTTTAATATTATCATGTTATTCATTTAACGTAGTGTAGATAGAATGTACTACGTCATATAGACAGCAAAATAAAAAAAAGGCCTTGTAAAAAATAAAAAAAAAATCCTTAGTATAGTAGCTAACCTAGAACCATAAATAATCTTAGTCCGGTAGATAAATTTTAGATAGGGATGTAGAATAAAATAAGAAAAATAATAGAGAAAATTTTTAGCACTCCTAATGAACAGTTACTAATGACGGGACGTCATTAATTGATGGGAAGGGTGATGTGTACCATGAGTATATTTAAAATACAGGATTCTTTCCTTCTAAAGATGATTCGGGCAGAAATTGAACGTCCCCTAATTGAGTTCAAATACCGCTTCCAAGAGTCTAAATTCTTAATCAGTAAAAAGAGAAATTGCATTCTAACTTCAGTCAAACAACGACGCTAGTTGTTTGAATTTCGCTAAGATAATTAGTAGAAAAAAAATGCTATGCACAATATTTCTAAGGAAGTTTAAATGGCAAAAAAAACCGTGTGAATGCTTGAATCATCAAAAACATTTAAAAGAACTCATTGGACGAAAGATTTGCACCCTTGGTCCTCCTGGACCAATGGCGAGCAGTCCTCATGGCACAGGACTGAAAACCTATGTTTTGGTAGTGGGGTAGGTGTGCTTTTAAATTTGAATCGTAAGTCAGATTTGAAACGATCAGTAAATCAGACCTAGAGCGATTCAGACGAAATTCTTATCACCGTTATTGTCATTGAAGTGACCCGTTGCTGTGCAACTAAGCATGTAAGTTCAATAAATCTATTGTCTTTTTTATCTGTGTTTATTTCATCTTATATGTCTGCACCTAGCCTAATAATAGATAATTAGTTCGTAAGTCTCCAAGGTAAATGCTCCCAAAGGAATCTGATCTCCAGATAGCTCAAGAAAGAAGAGGCCACATTTATATGTCTACATATTCGATCCTCTCCCATTAATTGAGAGCGGCGCTAGCCTACTTGACACAATCTCCAGCGCTATAAGCGGCGCTATTGGAGAATTTTCTATCGCTACAAATAGCAGATCCTTTTGTCGCTACAAATTTTTCTAACGCTACATCTATAAAAAAGGTGAAGAGTGATTATGGTTTGTATAGACACATCAGCTTGGTTTCTGTAGGAAGCAAATTACTTAGTATAAGGATGTTTTTTAGACTTAAAGATGCTGTAGGATAAGTTTTATGAGAAGAATAGTTTCATTTTAGGAAGAAGAGAGGAGGCACTGAGTGAATTTTCACTCTTATATTAAGAATTGGCAAATACCTGAGTCATTATATCTCTTAATTCTTCAGTTTTAAAGATTCTAGGCAGGATAGCAGAGCTTTAGCAAAGGTCCTATCCTTGTATAGTATACCAGATAAATACATTAAAGTGATTACTGCTATTTACAAGAATAACATCACTGTACTTAAGGTAGAAAATGAGATTAGAAGGTGGTTTTGTATTGAATCAAGAGTTAAGCAAGGTTATATTCTATCCCTATATGCATAGTTTATTTTGATGGACCTTGTCTTAAGGAAAACTGCAAAAGCCATGGGAGAGCATAGACTCAAATTAGAATTAAAATTCTTCTAGACTTAGATTATGCTTATAATCTGAGTATTTAAGATAATAAAGTTAGCAACATGAATGATTTTTTGGATGTTTCAAGAGTTCAGGGTACAAGAAAAGGTTTTAAAAGTTTGAACCTGCCTGATTGGCAAGTACCAGAGGTCATTCAGCAAAGCTGTTCCACAATCATGCCAAGACAAGAAACAATTTCTTCTACAATTGAATTGTAGGCCTGTTGAATTGTGTAAGCAAGAAGACAGTGGGATCTACAACAATTGATACCTTCAAATTAAATCTCAGTAAGGACTTGGCAACAAAACCATGGCTCACTCAATTGGATACAGCAGATGTTCTGCAGCCTAATCATCACTAACTGGAGAATACTGGATTTGTCCATATTGCTAGCAAGTGTGATTTAAGGTAATTTAAGGTAAGGTAAAATTAATCTTAAAATAAATAACTTGCTTAGAATAGGAATCAGTGAAGGTGACAAGGTAATGTTGAGTAACCAGAATACTGACCAAGCAGATAAATTTACTAACCTAGGTAGTATTATTGATAAAGATGGTGGATGCAGCAAAGATACTAAAAGCAAAACAGCCAAGACTCAGGTTGTTGAAGGGTTTTGAAAAATAGGAATACAAGCCTGCAATTTAAGATTATAATATTGGAAGCTACAGTAATAACATTGGTCAAGTTAGTTTTTGACTTAGTTAGTTAGTTGGGCACTCCAATTGACAGAGGAGGATTTGTTAGGTGTTTTCCAAAATGGATTGCCTATAGATTCTTGGGTAAATTTCTTGAAGGATCATATAATTTAGCTAAGATGAAAGTGAAACCATCATTTGATGCCTTTTTTATGCTCTTTCATAATTCATTGCATCTTGAGCCCTTAAAGGGGCCCTGAAGATATTTTATGTGAGTTATGAATGAGCATAAAAAGCATTAAATGATGTTTTCACTTTCATCTTAGCTAAATTATATGATCCACTAGAAATTTACCCAAGAATCTATAGACAATCAATTTTGGAAAACACCTGACAAATCCTCCTCTATCAATTGGAGTGCCCAACTAACTAACTAAGTCAAAAACTAACTTGACCAATGTTATTACTATAGCTTCCAATATTATAATCTTAAATTGCAGGCTTGTATTCCTATTTTTCAAAACCCATCAACAACCTGAGTCTTGGCTATTTTGCTTTTAGCATCTTTGCTGCATCCACCATCTTTATCAATAATACTACCTAGGTAAGTAAATTTATCTGCTTGGTCAGTATTCTGGTTACTGAACATTGCCTTGTCACCTTCACTGATTCCTATTCTAAACAAGTTATTCATTTTAAGATCAATTTTACCTTACCTTAAATTACCTTAAATCACACTTGCTAGCAATATGGACAAATCCAGTATACTCCACTTAGTGAGGATTAGGCTGCAGAACATCTGCTGCATCCCATTGAGTCAGCCATGGTTTTGTTGCCAAGTCCTTATTGGGATTTAATTTGAAGGTATCAGTTGTTGTAGATCCCACTGTCCACTGTCTTAGATTCTTGGGTAAACTTCTAGTGGATCATATAATTTAGCTAAGATGAACGTGAAACCATCATTTGATGCCTTTTTTATGCTCTTTCATGATTCATTGCATCTTGAGCCCTTAAAGGGGCCCTGAAGATATTTTATATGAGTTATGAATGAGCATAAAAAGCATTAAATGATGTTTTCACTTTCATCTTAGCTAAATTATATGGCCCACTACACATTTACCATGATCTTACCCCCTCCTCTACCCCTTAATGCACAAAAATATACCCTGAATTGGAATATACCCTGAATTGTTGACAGCAAAGTTTCAAATCACAAAATTCAGCACTATTTTTGTCAATGGCATTTGAAAAACTTGAAATGGTAAGAAAAGGTTTATATTCAAGTTGCCTAATAAATGAGGTTTGAATTGTTTATAAATAAGTATTTTTGTAATACATTACTCTTGAAAAGCTTATTTATAAACTAGTGATATCTTTTTAACACCACTTTTCAATAAACTTAACTAGTGTTGATAAATTCTTTGTGTGGTTACAAAAATGAAATACCTTTGGGGCCCCTTTAAGGGCTCAAGAAGCAATTAGCCCCAGAAGTTATTATTGAGTTATGAAAGAGCATAGGCTGAAAAGGCATCAAATGACATTTTTACTTTTATCTTAGCTAAATTATATGACCCACTAGAAATTTACTGATTCTTTTGTGTACCCTTTTGGGTTGACTAATAATATTTTGAACTGTAAGCTGTACAAAAAAAAAAATCCTGTCCTACTTTCTTGTGTTATGATAAGAGAAAGGTTGAGATGGCTAAGACATGTAGGCTACTGTGGATGAAGGATGACAGATTGTACTGTTTGGTTAACCATCTATGGCTGAACTGTTCAGCCTGGACAAAAATGTGTTTATGAGTAGTTTGGGATGAGATTATAAAGAAGGATTCATGAGAAATTCAGAGGATGTAAAAAGGGAGTCTTTGAATAAATTGGGATGGAGGAGTTTGCATAATTGTGTTGGTAGGTGACTTGGAGCTGTAGTGAGTTGTAAGTAGAAGTACTACCCTGTAAGATTTAATCCTTTTTTAATTAAACAAGAATCAAACCAATGTCTTAACCTAGACCATTGCAAAATTTTGTAAAAATTTAGAATTGTGGCCCCTGATAAGGAGACATGTTAAGAAAACAATTCTTACTTTAAAATATGTATAATGATCCTGGTTAACATATTATCCAAGGGGAGAACATTTATCATCAAGCCTTTCCTCTAAAAATGCTTCTTTTTCCAGCTTAAAAGAAAAAGTTTCCTAAAACCACCATGCTGAGATTCAATGCTTAAGTCTTTTGAAATTGCCGCCAAATAAGTTGTTTTACAGATAGCATTCATGCCAGTCTTTTTAATACTTTTTTTAATGAGCAGTGGCGCAAATACAAAATATTAATAGCAGTGGCAAAAATCAAAATATTGCAATAAATATACATATACATACAGAGTATATACCCCCACCTCCCTAATGTGCAAATATATAACAAAAATTGCATTCTGAACCTAAATATAACCAAATGAACTGTACCCCAACCCCTAAATATATCAAAATCAGGGTATATATTTGCACATAAGGGGGGTGGGGCAAAATTTAACCGTGATGTAAAATGAAGGTTATATTTAGAATCAGAATGCCATTTTGGGTAAAGTTCTACAAAATCATATTATTGAGTTAGGACTAAAGTGAACACACCATTTGATGCCTTTTTTTATGCTGATAACAAATATAATAAGTATTTCTATAAGAAATGAATTACAGCCCCTCCCCCTATCTAGGCTATACCTAACCTAACCCTGAATTGGACGATATAGGGGGGGGGGGCGTAAACTAGACTATGTTAGAAATAAGTATCACATACGTAATCAGCATAAAAAAAGGCATCGATTGGTGTATTCAATTTTTTTATAACACTAGAAAATGATTTCATAGAACTTTACCCCATTTTGGTTGTATAATTGCACATTAGGGGGGTGGGGGTATAATATTTTTTTTTTTAAGTATAGAAAATGATGTGGCAAAAATAAAAATTAAACAACTATTTTGCCACTGCTTATTTAAAAAATACAGAATTACAAAGACCAGCATGAATAGGTTGTTATGATATTCCAAATCATTCTTCCAAATATGATTATGATAGAGGAAATTACATTGCATTTTCAGATTATATTTCATCTCTTTCTATACAAGAGGAGTTACAGCCATGTGATGCTACTGTTGATGCATCTTTTGATTTTATTAAGCAGGCCCTTATAGAAGGTAAGGATCAATATGTACCAATATATATTAGTAGACAGTTTATCAAAAATAGACAGATCCTTCCTTGGTATATTGTACAAATGCTAAAAGAAAAAGGTGATAGGTTCCATGATCATTTAAGATTTAAAACCTTAGATTCTTGGTCAAATTATAATAGAGCAACTAAATTCCTTCATTTAAATCATCAAGAGGTGGAGACAAAAGTTATAGCATCAGTCCAAGCTGCCCAAAAAGATTTTGGAGATATGTGAGAAGGAATCAAGTTTCACAATCCCCATCATCCACTTCCTTTATAGATCCCGAAACTTTTTTACATATAGATGATGATTTTGTTAAATCACAGCTTTTCAATAAGGTATTTGGTTCAGTTTTTAATCAAACACATACCAAAACAAACACTCAGTTTATTCCTCCAGATTTAACAAAAGAATTTGTTGATTCAGAGTTTACAGTCCAACAGGTTTATCTGACACTCCGAAATCTTGATCCAGGAAAGGCACCAGATATTGATGGATTTTCCAATGTGATGTTACGTGAACTTGCATCGGTGCTTGCTGGGCCACTCACATATCTTTTTAATCTTTGTCTCTCATCTGGTAAATGTCCTTCAGCTTGGAAAAGAACTATCATTAGGCCATTGTAAATGAATGGTTCGAAGTCCCATTTCAATAATTACAGACCAATTTCAAATACAACAATCTTTTCCCGCATAATGGAGAAAATTGTGGTGAGTAGAATCCAAGCACATTTTGAGGAAAATAACTTATGGCATTCTGCTCAGCATGGTTTCCGTAAACGACAATCTTGTAACACGCAACTTCTTGAGGTGATTTGTGATTTTCAATTGATGGCTGATAATGGTATTTTGTTTGACTGTATTTATATTGACTTTTCCAAAGCATTTAAAAAAATTTCCATTCCACTTCTGATAAAAAAAATGTCAACTATATGGTATAGGCCCATAAACTAATGCATGGATAACAGATTATCTTACAAATAGAACCCAAGAGGTTGCAGTAGGTGATGCCTTGTCATCACCTATTTCTGTCATAAGTGGAGTTCCACAAGGCAGTTGTCTTGGGCCAGTACTCTTCTGCCTTTATATCAATGATTTACCAGGTGTTGTTAGGAATTCAACCATAAAAAAGTTTACAGATTATGTAAAAATCTACAGGTCAGTCATGAGTGAACAAGAAATTTCTTTACTTCAAGAGGATTTGGTTGCTCTTGGCCAGTGGTGTACTGCAAACTCTATGTTCATTCATGAAACCAAGTGCAATGCTGTGCACTATTTGCGCAGATTCCTCAGCATTACCATTACTTTGTTGTTGGTAAATTAATTTAAAGTTCAGAATATGTTTGTGACCATGGGATTTGTTTTGATTCAAGTCTCAAATTTAATCAACGCGTATCAGACATCACCCATAAGGCTAATTAGAAATTATTACGTCTAAGGTGCACTTTTTCTAAGTGTAATCTCACTTTATGTATCCACTGTACGTCCAATACTTGAGTATTGCTCATCAGTATGGTATCGCCTTAATAAGAGAGATATAGAGAGGGTTGAGAGAGTGCAACGTAGGGCCACCAAACTCATACCATACCTGAGTCATCTACCTTACCACCAGAGAATGCATAGACTACAGTTGCCTTCTCTCCAGTTCAGTCGTGTTAGAGCCGACGTAATAAATACATTTTGCATTGTTAGGAATATTGATAATATCACCCCAACACAAAATTTATCCACCATGTTCACAGAAAAGATTAGGCCAAAACTCTTTGTCTAGCAGAGTGTGGAAGACTTGGAATTCACTTCCATCAGAAATTGTTGCAAGTACCACAGTCCAGTCTTTCAAAAGTAGTTTAGCCTCTACAGATTTCTATACTAGGTCCTATCACAATCCATTTTGAGATTATTTTTTTTTTTTTTTTTTACTTTTGTATTACCTGATTTGTGACAGTTATTTTGTAGGCTTACTTTTTCGTAGGTTTCAATTATTAACAGATATGTTTCAGTTAAGTTGGTATGTTATTGTATGTTTCAGTAATATTGTTTTTCCAATGTTTTTCAGTTACTGTATGTTTTTGTTATGTCATTGACATGTTATAGACTTTTTTATAATTGTTTTGTGTGACAAGCTTGTTAAAGCTTACCGTATCTTGGTATTAATAAATAAATAAATGAATGCTATCTATAAAACAACTTATTTGGCAGCTCATAGCATCTTGGAACTTTTGGCTATCTTGGAAAGGAGTTTGGTTAGGAAAATGAAACTTTCAGGGATATATCTACAGGCTACAGTATGTCCCGGGAAGGTATTTTGAAGTACCTACCTCCACTCCTTCTCCCTCTAGAGGGTCCTGACCTTTGATGACCTTTAAAAATCTGTGTGTTATAAAAGTGAAACCTTGTGATATAGATCTTCTGCTTAAAATGAAGTCTAACAAAATTGTTTTCAGCTTCACAACTTTGCTCAATCCTGATTTATAGAGTTTTAAAGATATGTAAATACATTTCCTAAATTTTAAAAACTAACATTGATATGACTTAAAATACTACTCAAATAATAGGAATTGCATTTTCAGAACTAAAGCCAGAGAAAAAGAATCTTATAACTGAAAATTAAGGTAAAATGTTGATTTGTCAAAATTTCAATAGGTATAGACCTGTCATGTAGGCAAATTTCAGGATCCTCTAGAAAGAGAAGGAGAGGAGATAAGTACTTCAAAATACCTTCCCAGGACATATTTTAGCCTGTAGACCCATCCCTGAAAGTTTCATTTTCCTAACATCACCCCTTTCCAAGATAGGTAAAAGTAACTAAACTAGAATTTTACCACAATTTTAAAAGACTTAAGCATTGAATCTCAGCATGGTGGTTTTTGGAAACTTTTTCTTTTAAGCTGGAAAAAGAAGGATTTTTAGAGATAAGACTTGATGATAAAGGTTCTCCCCTTGAATAATATGATAACTAGGATCATTATACATATTTTAAAGTAAGAATTGTTTTCTTAACATGTCTCCTTATCAGGGACCACAATTCTAAATTTTTACCCAAAATTTAAACTATGGGATATAGCCTCAAATTGTTGAGTCTGAAATTTTCCCAAATTTAATATGTCATTTTCCTATTAATAGACCCTAAAGTGTTATGTTATAGTTGCTTACCTTAGTGTTTTATTATGTGTATGTGATTTTCTAAGGAGTGATTTATCAAAAGAAAAATCAACGTTTGAAGATTTTGATTTTTTGTTTTTGTTGTTTACACATAAAGCTGCCAATAAAAAGCTTGTGGTGAAATTGTAATTCCATGCAAAAAGTCGGAAAATTTGAATCCTATTGACGATTCACTGACCTAAAAAGCAAAAGGTGTGGTTACAATGGCAATATGTGATGTTTCTTTACTTGTTTGCTTTTTTTTATTTGCCTGTTTTGCTTTTGCTTATGTGCTTTATTTATAGGTACGTTGGTTTAACAAAAAACTATCTCAAAAACATTACATGGTGTCAGAAGGGGAATCACCAATCTGAATCAGCCTCACTAATTTAATAAGCCAGTAAGCAACTACAGACGAGAAGACACGCCTTCACCATGAATAACTGGAACGCCTCATGCCTGACAATTGAACAAAAGAGATTCGAAAAACATGTCAATCTAAAGTTCGATGAACCATTCTCAGGATAGAAGTAATGAGAGTAATGACAGAAAAAGTAATGAGCGTCTACCTCCTAAACTGGACACATGACAAAGTACGTGAAGTCTTTGATATATTTACAATTACGGATTAGGAAAGATCAAAACTGAACCAAATTTGAAGAATATGCAGCCCAAAAAGCAAACACCTTGTTTGCCCGATTCGTGTTCCTCAAAAGAGAACAGTTCGAAAATGAAAGTGTCGAAATTTTCATGACGGAACTGAAGAGACTGCTAAAATTATGTGCATATATCAACTCTCACCAAACGGTGGGAGATCATATTGTGACCGGCCTTAGAGGCAGTCGAATCAGAGAGTGGCTGCTTGCGGAAGGAGGCTTTCTTATTCTAAAAATAGTCAAGCAGAAGTGTCGTCTCTACGAAATAACCCTGAACCAATTGAGAACATTTGAAGGAAAGGAATTGTTAGTAAAAAAAAGAAATTGACGTTATGCAAAAAAACAAATATTAGCATCCACCTAGGCAAAATGGCATACAAAAAAATAAAAGCAAACCTAGGGAGTTTTACTTTTGAGGAGGAAGATTCTCTTCAGTCCACGTGGGGCCAGCTTAGGGAATGATCTGCACCAAGTTCAACAAACTCATCCACTTTCTTCGACTGTGAAAAAGCACAAAATGCATTAAGATTGTGACAGGTGCTAACAACAGAGGAGCTGATTCGGAACAGGATGGCGAGTTTTTTTTAAATATGTTGGATAAGTCAAATATTAGAGATGAGGTACTCGTGACACTGAAACTAAACTATTATACTCCAGTGTGATTCAAACTGTATACCGGAGGTTGGGCAAATTTCATTCCTGCTAAATATTTTGACATCATAAAGCTACCACCGACAATCCATCCAACTGCCCGAAAACTAACAAGCTACTGTCGATCAAGAATCCCAATCAGAGAAACATGTCAGGTCACAGGCAGCTACGTTCTGAAGTAGCATCGAAGCTAAATTTCTATTTAGGCGAAACAGATTCTGTTCCTATTCTAGGGTTGAGATCTAGCAACTATCTGAATCTAGTCTGAATGGTTATGAATGTGAACAAACCCGAAGAGACGAGTATCAACGACACTTTTTAACAATTCAAAGGTGTATTTGAAGGAATCGGAAAACCCAAGGGGGAAAGCCACTTCCACCTGAAAGAAGGCACCATTCCAAAAGTTAATCCAGCCAGATTTTTTCTGTCTTCCTTAGAGATATTCAAAAACAAGAGCTCGGTCGAATAAAACAAGAAGACATTATTGAAAAGGTTACTACACCCATAGAATGGGTAAATTCAATGGTAGCTTTTGAGAAAGGTATGGTAGTCTGAGAACCTACATCGACCCCATTGCCCTGAACAAATCAGTCATAAGCTCATTCTACCCCATACCTAACCTGAAAGATGCGACTACAAAACTTCATAGAGCTATGTTCTTTAGTGATATGGACGCTTTTTTTGAAGTTTCTACGACAACACCTTCTATAAAAACCTTATATGCCGCCAGGGCATAAGTTACAACCCTTGCCCTGAGGGCTAGGGGAAGTGTCCTCCTCAAAAACATATTTTCTATCTGGAAATCAACTACGCTGAATGAAATGGCTATCTCTAAATTTTGATTGGTTTTGTTTGGGGAAATGGTGCGCGTGGAAGGGGTGTTAGTTGCCTTCCAATCACTTTCGACTATTAAAAAGGACACTAGCCACTCCAATTTCCAATCGAATAAGCCCTTTTTGAAGTTTCTATGACAACTCCTTCGATACGAAGTGCCCTGGTATGGAAAAAAAATAATACATAATACTTCTTCGAAACGAAGTGCCCTGTTCTAAAGGAAGTTCTTTACTTTTTTTGAAAAATTTATTTTGTGGAAACATTTTTTCAATTAATGCATATTCATGAATATAAATGTTTCTACTTTCATAACTTTAATAAATCAAATTTTATTAACATTTTGATTATTATATATCAGTATATGTATAATAAACTGACAATTCAAATTCATTTGTATTTTTTTCAGTAAAGGGCAAATTATGTTGTGGTCTTGGGAAGGCATAGGGGTTTTGAGCCCTACTCATGTTAATTTCTGCTCGTTTTGAGTTTGACTCAGTTATTTTTTGTAATTTCTGTTCGTTTTGAGTTTCATTTATTTATCGATGCTGATTTGTGGTAGTTTCACGCTAGGTAGATTATTTTATTTTATTTTTTGCTCATTTTTGGTTTAATGGAGTTCTTTACTTTTCCTTGAAAAACTTATTTTGTGAAAAAAGTTTTTTTCAGTTAATTTCTGTTCGTTTTATATTGACATGGTCTTTTCAGGGAAAAAGAAATAATACTTTAAATCTTTTCTTCTTTTTTTAAGACTTTATAGTTTGGCCTGCTATTTGTATGCTGGTGAAAAATTTTCAGCAATTTTTAACAACATACAACCTTTACAAAATCTGGACGAAAATAGTAGTGTTTAATTTAGTTTCATACCTCCTCTAGTTGACCTGAAATAGAAAAGTTGATACTGTTCGCAAAAAAATCTGTTATACTTTCTTTGATAGCTTGGATACACTTAGGCTATTTTGACTTGGTTAAATTTTAAGAGCAGAAGTAGCCCCGAAAGTTTGAACATAATACCCACAGTCGTTGGTGGGATACAGCTGAGATTCCGTACTGGGAATTATCCTTAGCACAGTGCATTATTATATAACATTAAGACAAAATTTAAATTTTAAACATATGGGGCAATTGGGAGGGTGGGAGTGGGAGGGGGATTAGTTACCCTCCAATCGCTTTCGACTATTAAAAAGGGCATCAGCCCTTTCTATTTTCAATCGAATGAGCTCTTTTCGAATTTTCTACGACAACTCCTTCGATACGAAATGCCCTGGTCTAAACAACAACAGCAACAAAAATAATACATTATACCCACATTGATATTTATTATAAAAATGCCAAGCCTTCCAATCACTTTCGACTATTAAAAAGGACACTAGGCCTACTTTGATTTGGTTAAATTTTAAGAGCAGAAGTAGCCCCGAAAGTTTGAACCCTCAGTCGTTCTTGGGATATTGTGAATTAGCATTAACACAGTGGATTTTGATTTAATCTA
The DNA here is from genome assembly GCF_049724085.1 of Artemia sp. Qi Xiang Cuo. Lineage (NCBI taxonomy): Eukaryota > Metazoa > Arthropoda > Branchiopoda > Anostraca > Artemiidae > Artemia > Artemia sp. Qi Xiang Cuo. The sequence goes on along the minus strand of NC_142796.1, from coordinate 68,818,353 downwards.
AAGACAACATTTAGTTTTAAACTTAATGGACAAGAGGGAGGGAGGGTGTGGGAGGGGGACGAGTTGCCCTCCAATTACTTTCGACAATTAAAAAGGGCATTAGTCCTTTCTATTTTCAATCGAATGAGCCCTTTTTGAAGTTCCCACAAAAACTCCTTCGATACGAAGTGCCCTAGTCTAAACAACAAGAGAAAAAAAATAATAATACATTGTACCCAGATCGATCTTTACTATAAAAATTTCAAGCCGTCCAATCACTTTCGACAATTAAAAAAGGCACTAGTCCTTTCAATTTCCAATCAAATGAACCCTTTTTGAGTTTCTACGCAACCCTTTCAATAAAAACCTTATATGCCCCCAGGGCATAACTTACAACCCTTGCCCTGAGGGCTGCGAAGGGTTGTCATCCTTAAAGATCTAATTTCTAAGATTTTCCGCTACGTTGAACAAAATGGCTATCTAAAAATTTTGATAGGATATGTTTGAGGAAAAGCTAGGCGTGAGAGGAGGATTAGTGGTCCTCCAGTCACTTTCGACTATTAAAAAGGGCACTAGCCCTTTGAATTTCCAATCGAATGCACCCATTTTTAAGTTTCTACGAAAAATTTTTCAATTAGAAAACCGTATGCCCACTGGACACAAATTTTAACCCTTTCCCTGAGGGTTCTGAGGGGGAGGGGTTGGCATCCTTAAAGACTAGATTTCAAGAACTTTAATCTAGGTTGAACAAAATCGCTATCTCAAAATTTTGAATGGATGTGTTTGGGGAAAAGCTGGGCGTGAGAGGGGGATTAGTTGTCCTCCAGTCACTTTCGACTATTAAGAAGGGCACTAGCCCTTTCAATTTCCAATCGAATGCACCCTTTTTCAAGTTTCTTCGACAAAACTTTCAATAAACACCTTATATGCCCCACAGGGCATAACTTGTAACCCTTGCCCTGAGGGCTCTGAGGGGGAGGGGTTGTCATCCTCAAAGACTTAATTTCAAGAACTTACAACTACGTTGAAGAAAATCGCTATCTAAAAATTTTGATTGGATGTGTTTGAGGAAAAGCTGGGCGTGAGGGGGGGATTAGTTGTCCTCAAGTCACTTTCGACTATTAAAAAGAGCACTAGCCCTTTGAAATTCCAATTGAATGCACCCTCTTTCAAGTTTCTTCTACAAAGCTTTCAATAAAAACCTTATATGACCCCAGGGCATAACTTGTAACCCTTGCCCTGAGGGCTCTGAGGGGAAGGGGTTGTCCTCCTCAAAGACCTAATTTCAAGAGCTTACAACTACGTTGAACAAAATCGCTATCTAAAAATTTTGACTGGATGTGTTTGGGGAAAAGATGGGCGTAAGAGGGGGGTGAGTTGCCCTCAAATCACTTTCGACTATTAAAAAGGGCTCTAGACCTTTAAATTTCTAGTCTGGTGAGCCCTTTTTCAAGTTTCTAAGACAGAGATTTCAATAAAAACTTATATGCCCCCAGGGCATAACTTATACTTGCCCTGAAGAATATGGGGGGAGTGTCCTGCTCAAAGGTATAATTCCCTGAACTTTAAACTACGTGGAACAAAATGGCTATCTAAAAATTTTGATTGGATGTGCTTGGGGAAATGGTGGGTGTGGAAGCGGTGTTAGTTGCATTCCAATCACTTTCGAATACAAAAAAGGGCACTAGCCATTTCAATTTCCAATGGAACGAGCCCTTTTTGAAGTTTCTACGGCAAAACGTTCTATAAAAACCTTATATGTCCCCAGGGCATAACTTACAATCCTTGCCCTGACTTACAATCCTTGCCCTGAGGACTGAGGGGGGGGGGGTTAATCCTCAAAGACCTAATTTCGAGAACTTTCAACTACGTTGAACAAAATGGTTATCTTAAAATGTTGATTGGATCCGTTTGGGGAAAAGGTGGGTGTGAAAGGGGGTTAGTTAACCTCCAATTACTCTCAACTATTAAAAAGGACACAAGCCACTCCGATTTCCAATTGAATGAGCCCTTTGCAAAGTTTCTACGACAACTTCCTCAATAAGAAATGCCCTAGTCTAAAGGAAAAAAATAATAAATAATACATTGTGCCAACATCTTTTTTATATGCCCCCAGGGCATAACTGAAAACCCTTACCCTGAGGATTGTCGGGGAGTGACTTCCTAAAAAATTATTTTCTATCGAGAAATCAAGTATGCTGAACAAAATCAAAAACCTATTTTGGGTTTGCTCTTGAAATGATTTATTTGGTGTGTATAATTTGAAAGCGTTAGCTTGAGAGTTGGACATTCGACAAATTGTGCGAATAAGTTGGATGTTTGCGAATAAGTGCGAATAAGTTGAAATTTTATTTTGAAGCGTTATTGCCAGAAATAGTTGATGGAAGGTTGCCGAGAAGCATGGAAATTCGGGAACCGTTTTTGCCAGTGTAAGAATACAAATTTAGTTGATTTTTCAAATATAGGCATAATAGAGACGGGATATACTGGTTTTAATCAAAAAGAGGAGAATTCCTAAGTCATCTATGCCGGGCACAAATTCAGATAAGCTGATAAGCTTAAGGCAGACAGGATTAGAAGACATGCGTAAGATCATAGATGTATACATTTAGTAATTCATTTGTCGTTTTCCAAAGCCATTTTATTCCATAATTAATCACCTAACTTAATCGCCTAACCATTCAATCACCTAAGTCAATCGCCTGTCTATTACACTCCGTGAAAGTATCTATCAAAGAATATAACTAATATGGAAAGTGTAAGGAACCCCTGGAAGTCGCCCTCTTCGAGTTTGTTTACTAAAGTCTGTGTGAAATCTGATACCTTTGTCTTTGAGCCTTTTTGTCGACCAGGAAAGGGGCTTGAATCAACCAAAACGGCTTTGGACTGGTGTATCCCCTTAAAAAGGGCACTAGCCAATCCAATTTCCAATCGAACGAGCCCTTTTCTAAGTTGTTACGACAACTCCTCCGATACGAAGTGCCCTGGTATGGAAAAAGAAAACAGAAAACAAAAACAAAATAATAACAATACATTGTGCCAACATCGTTCTTTACTTGGGCAGCGCAACGTAGTAAAGAACGATGTTAGTAGAAAGCTATCTTATAGTCCCACGAGAACCACGTGGTTTATGGTTTTCTCACTGAGAATGAAAAAAAAGAATTTTTCTCACTTGAAAAAACATGAATTTTCTCACTTTTATGGATGTTTCTTGGACGGTTATGTGTGTTGGTCAATTTATTTGATATTTTTCATGGATGTCAACATCAATTTATGTCTGTTTTATGGTTTTTGTCAGTGAGAATGGAAAAACAGGAATTTTTCTCACTTTGATGGATGTTTTCTGGATTATGTCTGACAGGTGATGTCAAGATTGATTGCTTTGTCATGAAAAAGGAATGTGTGAAGTTCATTAATGTCTTTGATGTATTTCCAAGAGAATTGTTTCCAGGGCAAAGTTTATTAATATCTTTGGAGTTCGACCAGTAGAATTGTTTCCGGGGCGAAATTTTTTAATGTCTGACAGATGATGTCATGGTTGATTGATTTGTCAAGAAAGGGGAATTAATTTGTTGTATCTAAGGGGAATTATTGATTCACGAAAGGGTTTCTTAGTAATTTGAAATTTGACAGCGCAGGGATGCCAAAAACAAAAGGAACACGCAGAAATTACGTTTAGGGGTTATTTGGGCGAAACCGTTTTAGACATTTTAGGGAAATATTTCGGTAAAACAGTTAGAGACATTTTAAGAGATGATTTTAGAAGAGGTTTAAGAAGAGTATTTGAGAGTGAAACTCTGTGGTCGTTATAATACACAAGTTCCATTTGAACAGTGTCGTGAGGTTCTCTACCCCAACCCCAACGGGCTCCGATCCCCCATCCCAACCCCGAAGGAAGCCCTCGGTCTTCAAAGATCCCCCGGAACTCCAAAGGGCCCCCAGAGCCACCATTTTTAATACTTTTTTAAGGCTTTATTATATCTTTTCAGAACAAGTTATTTTCTTAATGTCCATCCTAAACCTATTTTACAAGTTGAAGCACCCATTCTTTTCACACACAACTTTACTTTACAGCCTTTTGAATACTCCAACACCAAGCAATACTTTTCAAAGGGCATTTCACAACAACTTATTTTCTTAATGTCAATCCTAAACCCATTTTACAAATTGAAGTACCCATCCTTTTCACACACAACTTTACTTTACAGCTTTTTGAATGCGCCAACACCAAGCAATACTTTTCAAGAGCATTTCAGAACAAGTTCTTTTCTTAATGTCCCTCCTAAACCCATTTTACAAATTGAAGTACCCATCCTTTACACCCACAACTTTACAGCTTTTTGAATGTTCCAACACCAAGCAATACTTTTCAAAGGCATTTCAGAACAAGTTCTTTTCTTAGTGACCGTCCTAAACCCATTTTACAAATTGAAGTACCCATCCTTTTCACCCACAACTTTACTATACTGCTTTTTTGAATGCTCCAACATCAAGCAATACTTTTCAAAGGCATTTCAGAACAAGTTATTTTCTTAATGTCCCTCCTAAACCCATTTTACAAGTTGAGGTACCCATCCTTTACACCCACAACTTTACTTTACAGCTTTTTGAATGCTCCAACATCAAGCAATACTTTTCAAAGTGCATTTCACAACAAGTTCTTTTCTTAATATCCCTTCTAAACCCATTTTACAAGTTGAAGTTCCCACCCTTTTCACCCACAACTTTACTATACAGCTTTTTGAATGCTCCAACATCAAGCAATACTTTTCAAAGGGCATTTCACAACAAGTTCTTTTCATAATGTCCATCCTAAACCCATTTTACAAGTTGAATTTCCCATCCGTTTCATCCACAATTTTACTTTACAGCTTTTTGAATATCCAACACCAAGCAATACTTTTCAAAAGGCATTTCAGAACAAGTTCTTTTCTTAATTTCCGTCCTAAACCCATTTTACAAATTGAAGTACCCATCCTTTTCACCCACAACTTTACTTTACAGCTTTTTGAATGCCCCAACACCAGGCAATACTTTTCAAATGCATTTCAGAACAAGTTCCTTTCTTAGTGACCGTCCTAAACCCATTTTACAAATTGAAGTACCCATCCTTTTCACCCCTAACTTAGTTATAGGTAAGAGTTTGAAGTTTTACCTTAGAGACTTAGCTTAGAGTTCTTGTTAGAATTTTAGTTTATTTTTAGTTAAGAGTTTAGAGTTTTTAGCTTAGAGTCTTAGCTTAGAGTTTTAGTTATAGTTCTAGTTTAGTTTAGTTACAGTTCAGAATTTAGAGTTTTAGCTTAGAGTCATAGCTTAGAATTTTACTTAAAGTTATAGTTTGGTTAAGTTTTAGTTAAGAGTTTATAGTTTTATATTAGAGTATTATATTAGAGTTTTTGTTATAGTTCTATTTTAGTTTAGTTTTATTTAATAGTTTAGATTTTTAACTTAGAGTCTTAGCTTAGAGTTTTAGTTAGAGTTGAAGTTTAGTTTAGTTACAGTTAAGAACTTAGAGTTTTAGCTTAGAGTCATACCTTAGAGTTTTACTTAAAGTTTTAGTTTGACTAAGTGTTAGTTAAGAGTTTCTAGTTTTAGCTTAGAGTCGTAGCTTAGAGTTTTTTTTGATAGAGTTCTAGTTTAGTTTAATTTTAGTTAAGAGTTTGATGTTTTACCTTTGAGTTTCAGTTAGAGTTATAGTTTAGTTTAGTTTTAGTTAAGAGTTTGGTGTTTTACCTTAGGGTCTTAGCTTAGAGTTTTAGTTAGAGTTCTAGTTTAGTTTAGTTTTAGTTAAGAGTTTATAATTTTAGCTTAGAGTCTTAACTTAGAGTTTTTGTTAGAGTTCTAGTTTAGTTTAGTTTTAGTTAAGAGTTTAAAGTTTTTAGCTTAGAGTCTTAGCCAAGAGTTTATGTTGAATTTATATCTTAGTTTATTTTTAGTTAATAGTTTAGAGTTTTAGCTTAGAGTCTTAGCTTAGAGTTTTATTTAGAGTTGAAGTTTAGTTTAGTATTATTTAAGAGTTTAGAGTTTTAGCTTAGAGTCTTAGCTTAGAGTTTTTGTTAGAGTTCTAGTATAGTTTAGATATAGTTAAGAGTTTGGAGTTTTATCTTAGAGACTTAGCTTAGAGTTTTAGTTTAGTTTAGTTTTAGCTTAGAGTCTAGAGTTTTTAGCTTAGAGCCTTAGCTTAGAGTTTTTGTTAGAGTTCTAGTTTAGTTTAGTTTTAGTTAAGAATTTGGTGTTTTAACTTTGAGTCATAGCTTAGAGTTTTAGTTAAAGTTGTAGTTTAGTTTAGTTTTAGTTAAGAGTTTAGAGTTTTAGCTTGGAGTCTTAGCTTAGAGTTTTTGTTAGAGTTCTAGTTTAGTTTAGTTTTAGTTAAGAGTTTAGTCTTTGTACATATGAGTCTTAGCCTAGAGTTTTTGTTGAAGTTCTAGTTTATTTTAGTTTTAATTAATATTTAAGAGTCTTAGCTTTGAGTCTTAGCTTAGAGTTTTTGTTATAGTTGAATGTTAGTTTAGTTATAGTTAATAGTTTAGAGTTTTATCTGAGAGTCTTAGCTTAGAGTTTTTGTTAGAGTTCTAGTTTAGTTTAGTTTTAGTTAAGAGTTTAGAGTTTTTAGCTTAGAGTCTTAGCATAGAGTTTTTGTTGAAGTTCTAGTTTAGTTTATTAATATTTAAGAGTTTAGAGTTTTAGCTTAGAGTCTTAGCTTAGAGTTTTTTTTAAAGTTTAAGTTTAGTTTATTAATAGTTAATAGTATAGAGTTTTAGCTTAGAGTCTTAGCTTAGATTTTTTGTTGGAGTTTAAGTTTAGTTTATTAATAGTTAAGAGTTTAGATTTTTAGCTTATATTCTTAGCTTAGAGGTTTAGTTTATTGTATTTTTATTTATTAGTTTATAGTTTTTTATAATAGATTATTAGCTTAGAGTTTTTGTTAGAGTTCTAGTTTAGTTTAGTTTTAGTTAATAGTTTAGAGTTTTTAACTTAGATTCTTAGCTTAGAGTTTTGGTTATAGTTCTAGTTTAGTTTAGTTTTAGTTAAGAGTTTAGAGTTTTACAATAGAGTCTTAGATTAGAGTTCTAGTTAGAGTTGAATTTTAGTTTAGTTACAGTTAAGAATTTAGTGTTTTAGCTTTGAGTCATAGCTTAGAGTTTTACTTAAAGTTGTAGTTTGGTTAAGTTTTAGTTAAGAGTTTCGAGTTTTAGCTTAGAGTCTCACCTTAGAGTTTTTGTCGATAGAGTTCTAGTTTAGTTTAGTTTTAGTTAAGAGTTTAGCGTTTTACCTTAAAGTCATAGCTTAGAGTTTTAGTTAGATTTCTAGTTAATCTTAGTTATAATTAAGTGTTTATGGTCTTGGCCTTGTTAATGATTTAAGTCTTTGTGAATTTGAAAAATCAGCAAATGCTGAGTTTTTAGTATAGAGTTTTACAAAAGATTTAAATATAAGAGTTTTAGTAGTATTGATATTTCAGTTTAGTTTTAGTCAGCAGTTTATAGCCTTAGATCATGGTCATAGCTTATAGTTTGTGCTAGAGTTCTAGTTTAGTTTAGTTATAGTTAAGAGTCTCGAGTTTTTAGCTTAGAGTCTTAGCTTAGAGTTTCTGTTATAGTTCTAGTTTATTTTACTTCTAGTTAAGAGTTTAGATTTTTAGCTTAGAGTCTTAGCTTATAGTTTGTGTTAGAGTTCTAGTTTAGTTTAGTAATAGTTAAAAGTTTAGAGTTTTAGCTTAGAGTTTTAGCTTAGAGTTTTTTTAAGATGTCAAGCTTATTTTAGTTATAGTTAACAGTTTGTTTTTTTAAATTGTAGACGTAGCTTAGAGTTTTAGTTTGTTTTCGGTTCAGATTTTATAATTTTATATTATATTACTAGCTTAGATTTTTAATTGTTATTCTAGTTTAGTTTTAATCATGAGTTTAGAGTTTTTATATTAGAGTCTTAGTTTAAAGTTTTTTTTTGAAGTTCTAGTGTAGTTTAGAGTTTTAGCTTAGACTTAGAGTTTTAATTAGAGTTCTAGTTTAGTTTAGTTTTAGTTAAGAGTTTAGAGTTTTAGCTTAGAGTCTTAGCTTAGAGTTTTTGTTAAAGATGAAGTTTAGTTATAGTTAAGAGTTTTAGATTAGAGTCTTAGCTTAGAGTTTTTGTTAAAGTTTAGTTTTACTTAAGAGTTTAGAGTTTTAGCTTAGAGTCTTAGCTTAGAGTTTTAGCTTAGTTTAGTTTTAGTTAAGACTTTAGTATTTTTAACTTAGAGTCTTAACTTAGAGTTTTTGTTGAAGTTTTAGTTTAGTTTAGTTTTAGTTTAGAGTTTTAGCTTAGACTTAGAGTTTTAATTAGAATTCTAGTTTAGTTTAGTTTTAGTTAAGAGTTTAGAATTTTTAGCTTAGAGTCTTAGCTTAGTTTTATTTAGAGTTCTAGTTTAATTTAGTTTATTTAATTTAGTTAATTTAGTTAATTTAGAGTTCTAGTTTAATTTAGTTAGAGTGGAAGTTTAGTCTAAACTAGCATAACCACAAAATTACACAGTATTGCATAGAAATACCAAAACCATAGGTTAGATTAGGTTAGGCTAGAGGTTAGGTTTCTCCACGTTTAAGTTAGATTAGATTAGGTTAGCTTATCATGAGTTCTCATGATAAGGTAACCTAATCTAACTGGTACAAAGTCGACATGGGGGGATTTTCCGGCGAGTATGGTTAGGTTAGGTTAGGCTTGGGGGGATTTTCCGGCAAGTATGGTTAGGTTAGGTTAGACTAGATTAAGTTAGGTTAGATTAGATTAGATTAGGTTAAGTCAGGTTAGGTAAGTTAGGTTAGGTTATCTAAGTTCGGTTAGGTTAGGTAAGTTAGTAAACATCTCTCCATGTTTAAGTTAGGTTAGGTTAGACTAGATTAAGTTATGTTAGGTTAGGTTAAGTTAGGTTAGGTTAGCCTACGTACGCGCGCGTACGTAGGCTAACCTAACCTAATCTAACTTAACCTAACATAACTTAATCTAGTCTAACCTAACCTAACTTAAATATGGAGAGATGTTTACTAACTAACCTAACCTAACTTACCTAACCTGATTTAACCTAATATAATCTAACCTAACTTAATCTGGTCTAACCTAACCTAACCTAACCATACTCGCCGGAAAATCCCCCCCATGTCGACTTTGTATCAGTTAGATTAGGTTAGCGTATCATGAGCGCTCATGATAAGCTAACCTAACCTAACCTAACTTAAACGTGGAGAAACCTAACCTCTAACCTAGCCTAATCTAACCTATGGTTTTGGTATTTCTATGCAATATTGTGTAATTTTATGGTTATGCTAGTTTAGACTAAACTTCAACTCTAACTAAATCTCTAAGCTAAGATTCTAGGCTAAACCTCTAAGCTATAACCCTTAAATAAAACTAAACTAAACAATAACTCTAACTAAAACTCTAAGCTAGGACTCTAAGCTAAAACTATAAACTCTTAACTATAAATAAACTAAACGAAACTTCAACCCTAACTAAAACTCTAATCTAAGACTTTAAGTTAAAACTCAAAACTCTTAACTAAAACTAAACTAAACTATAACTCTAAATAAAACTTTAAGCTAAGACTTTAATGTAAAACTCTAGACTATTAACTAAAACTAAAATAAGCTAGAACTCTAACTAAAACTTTAAGCTAAGACTCTAGGTTAAAACTCTAAACCCTTAACTATAACTAAACTAAACTTCAACTCGATGTAAAACTCTAAGATAAGACTCTAAGGTAGAACTCTAAACTCTTAACTAAACTAAACTAGATCTTCAAGAAAAACTATAAGCTAAGACTCTAAGATAAAACTCTAAACTCTTAACTAAAACTAAACTAAACTAGAACTCTAAGTAAAACTCTAAACTAAGACTCTCATCTAAAAACTCTAAATTCTTAACTATGACTAAACTAAACTTCATCTTCTACAAAAACTCTAAGCTATGACTCTATGATAAAACTCTAAACTCTTAACTAAACTAAACTAGAACTCTAACAAAAACTCTAAATTACGACTCTAAGCTAAAAAACTCTAAATTCTTAACTATAACTAAACTAAACTTCAACTCTAACTATAACTTTAAGCTATGACTCTAAGGTAAAACACCAAACTCTTAACTAAAACTAAACTAAAATAGAACTCTAACAAAAACTCTAAGCTAAGACTCTAAGCTAAAAAACTCTAAACTCTTAACTAAAACTAAACTAAACTAAAACTCTAAGCTAAGTCTTTAAGGTAAAACTTCAAACGCTTAACTATATCTAAACTAAACTAGAACTCTAACGAAAACTCTAAGCTAAGACTCTAAGCTAAAACTCTAAACTCTTAACTATTACTAAACTAAACTTCAACTCTAACAAAAACTCTAAGATAAAACTATAAACTATTAACTATAACTAAACTAAACGAAACTTTAACCCTAACTAAAACTCTAATCTAAGACTTTAAGGTAAAACTCAAAACTCTTAACTAAAAATAAACTAAACTAGAACTCTAAATAAAACTCTAAGCTAATACTTTAAGATAAAACTCTAAACTCTTAACTAAAACTAAACTAAGCTAGAACTCTAACTAAAACTCTAAGCTAAGACTCCAGGCTAAAACTCTAAACCCTTAACTATAACTAAACTAAACTTCAACTCTACGTAAAACTCTAAGCTAAGACTCTAAGGTAGAACTCTAAACTCTTAACTAAACTAAACTAGATCTTCAACAAAAACTCTAAGCTAAGACTCTAAGATAAAACTCTAAACTCTTAACTAAAACTAAACTAAACTAGAACTCTAAGTAAAACTCTAAGCTAAGACTCTAAGCTAAAAAATATAAATTATTAACTGTGACTAAACTAAAATTCAACTACAGCAAAAAATACAAGGTATGATTATGTTATATAACTCTAAACTCTTAACTAAACTAAACTAGGACTCTAAAAAAAACTCTAAAATACGACTCTAAGCTATAAAACTCTAAATTATTAACTATAACTAAAAAAAACTCTCTAACTATAACTCTAAGCTATGACTCTATGGTAAAAAACTAAACTCTTAACTAAAACTAAACTAAACTAGAACTCTAGCAAAAACTTTAAAATAAGACTCTAAGCTAAAAACTCTAATTTCTTAACAAAAACTAAACTAAACTAAAACTCTAAGCTAGGTCTCTAAGGTAAAACTCCAAACGCTTAACTATATCTAAACTAAACTAGAACTCTAACAAAAACTCTAACCTAAGACTCTAAGCTAAAACTCTAAACTCTTAACTATTAGTAAACTAAACTTCAACTCTAACAAAAACTCTAAGGTAAAACACAAAACTCTTAACAAAAAGTAAACTAAACTAGAACTTCAACAAAAACTCTAAGCTAAGACTCTAAGCTAAAAACTCTAAACTATAAACGAAAAATAAACCAAACTATAACTCAAACAAAAACTATAATATAATAATATAAGATATAACAATAAACTATTAAATATGAATAAAATAAAATACAAACCAAAAAAAAACTCTAGTATAATACTAGGAGGTAAAAATCTAAAATCTTAAATAAAATTAAACTAAACTATAAATCTAACTGAAACTCAAAGGTAAAACATTAAATTCTTAACTAAAATTAAACTAAACTAGAACTCTAACAAAAACTCTAAGCCAAGACTCTAAGGTAAAACTCTAAACTCTTAACTAAAACTAAACTAAACTAGAACTCTAACAAAAACTCTAAGCTAAGACTCAGCTAAAAATCGAAACTCTTAACTAAAACTTAACCAAACTATAACTTTAAGTAAAATTCTAAGCTATGACTCTAAGCTAAAACTCTAAATTCTTAACTGTAACTAAACTAAACTTTAACTCTAACTAAAACTCTAAGCTAAGACTCTATGGTAAAACTCTAAACTCTTAACTAAAACTAAATTAAACTAGAACTATAAATAAAACAAATCTAAGACTCTAAGCTAAAAACTCTAAACTCTTAACTAAAACTAAACTAAACTAGAACTCTAATTAAAACTCTAAGTCTAAGCTAAAACTCTAAACTAAAACTAAACTAAACTAGAATTTCAACAAAAACTTTAAAATAAGACTCTAAGCTAAAAACACTAAACTCTTAACTAAAACTAAACTAAACTAAAACTCTAAGCTAACAAAACTCTAAGCTTTAACAAAAACTCTAAGCTAAGACTCTAAGCTAAAACTCTAAACTCTTAACTAAAACTAAACTAAACTAGAACTCTAATTAAAACTCTAAGCTAAAACTCTAAACTCTTAAGTAAAACTAAACTTTAACAAAAACTCTAAGCTAAGACTCTAAGGTAAAAACTAAAAACTATTAAATAAAACTAAACTAAAATAGAACTCTAACAAAAACTCTAAGCTAAGACTCTAAGCTAAAACTCTAAACTCTTAACTAAAACTAAACTAAACTAGAACTCTAATTAAAACTCTAAGTCTAAGCTAGAAGTCTAAACTAAAATAGAACTTCAAAAAAAAACTTTAAACTAATACTATAATATAAAAACTCTAAACTATTGATTAAAACTAAACTAAACTAGAACTCTAACAAAAACTCTAAGATAAGACTCTAAGCTAAAACTCTAAACTCTTAACTAAAACTAAACTAAAACTCTAAGCTAAGTCTCTAAGGTAACACACCAAATTCTTAACTATAACTAAACTAAACTAGAACTCTAACAAAAAATCTAAGCTAAGTCTGTAAGGTAAAACACCAAACTCTTAACTATAGCTAAACTAAACTATAACTCTAACAAAAAATCTAAGCTAAGACTCTAATATAAGACTAGAAGCTATTAACGAAAAGTAAAACAAACTAGAACTCTAAATGAAAATATAAGCTAATACTCTAAGCTAAAAACTCGAGAGTCTTAACTCTAACTAAACTAAACTAGAACTCTAACAAAAACTATAAGATAATACCCTAAGCTAAAAATATAAACTCTAAACTAAAACTAAACTGAACTAGAACTCTAACTAAAACTCTAAGCTATGACTCTAAGGTAAAACTCTAAACTCTTAACTATAACTTTACTTTACTAAACTATAACTTTAACTAAAACTCTAAGATATGACTCTAAGCTAAAACTCTAAATTCTTAACTATAACTAAACTGAACTAGAACTCTAACTAAAACTCTAAGCTATGACTTTAAGGTAAAACTCTAAACTCTTAACTAAAACTAAACTAAACTAGAACTCTATAAAAAAAACTCTAAGTTAAGACTCTAAGCTAAAACTCGAAACTCTTAACTAAAACTTAACTAAACTACAACTTTAAGTAAAACTCTAAGCTATGACTCTAAGCTAAAACTCTAATTTCTTAACTGTAACTAAACTAAACTTCAGCTCTAACTAGAACTCGAAGCTAAGACTCTATGGTAAAACTCTAAACTCTTAACTAAAACTAAACTAAACTAGAACTCTAACTAAAACTCTAGTCTAAGACTGTAAGCTAAAAACTCTAAACTCTTAACTAAAATTAAACCAAACTAGAACTTTAACAAAAACTCTAAGCTAAGACTCTAAGCTAAAAAACTCTAAACTCTTAACTAAAACTAAAGTAAACTAAAACTATAAGCTAAGACTCTAAGCTAAAACTCTAAACTCTTAACTATTACTAAACTAAACTTCAACTTCAAACTTCAAACTTCAACTTTAACAAAAACTCTAAGCTAAGACTCCAAGCTAAAACTCTAAACTCTTAAATATTACTAAACTAAAGTTCAACTTTAACAAAAACTCTAAGCTAAGACTCTAAGCTAAAACTCTAAACTCTTAACTATTACCATACTAAACTAGAACTTAAACAAAAACTCTGTGCTAAGACTCTAAGCTAAAAGCTCTAAACTCTTAACTAAAACTAAAGTAAACTAGAAATCTAACAAAAACTATAAGCTATGATTCTAAGTTAAAACACCAAACTCTTAACTAATACTAAACTAAACTACAACTCTAACAAAAACTCTAAGCTAAGACTCTAAGCTAAAAACTCTAAACTATTAACTATAACTAAACTAAACTATAACTTCAACAAAAACTCTAGGCTAAGACTCTAAGCTAAAAACTCTAAACTCTTAACTAAAACTAAAATAAACTAGAACTCTAAAAATAACTCTAGGCTAAGACTCTAAGTTAAAATTCTAAACTCTTAACTAAAACTAAACTAAACTAGAACTTCTAACTAAAACTCTAGGCTAAGACTCTAAGCTAAAACACTCTAAACTCTTAACTAAAACTAAACTAAACTAGAACTCTAACAAAAACTCTAAGCTAAGACTCTAAGCTAAAAATTATAAACTATTAACAAAAAATAAAATAAAATATAACTATAAAAAAAAATTTTATCTGAGACTAAAATTTAAAACTACAAAATTTTAACTAAAACTAAAATAATCTAGGAATTAAACAAAAACTCCAAGCTAAGACTCTGAGCTAAAAAAAAACTCTAAACTCTTAACTAAAACTAAAATAAACTATAACTGTAAGCTAAGTCTCTAAGGTAAAACTCTAAACTCTTAACTATTACTAAACTAAACTTCAACTCTAACAAAAACTATAATCTAAGACTATAATATAAAACTATAAAATATTAAATAAAACTAAACTAAACTACAAATTCAACAAAAACTATAATCTAAGACTCTAAGCTAAAACTCTAAATTCTTAACTAATACTAAACTAAACTACAACTCTAACAATAACTCTAAGTTAAGACTCTAAGCTAAATTTCTAAAGTCTTAACAAAAACTAAACTAAAATAGAACTCTACCTAAAACTCTGAGCTATGAATCTAATGTAAAACATCAAACTATTAACTAAAGATAAACTAAACTATAACTCTAACCTAAACTCAATTTTAAAAAATGAAACTCTTTTATAAAATTAAATTAAGTTATAACTCTATAAAAAAAACTCTAAGTAAAGACTCTAAGCCAAAAATCGAAACTCTTAGCTAAAACTTATTCAAACTAAAACTTTAAGTAAAACTCTAAGGTATGACTCTAATCTAAAACTCTAAATTCTTAACTGTAACTAAACTAAACTTCAACTCTAACTAAAACTCTAAGCTAATACTCTAAGGTAAAACTCTAAACTCTTAACTAAAACTAAAATAAACTATAACTCTAACAAAAACTCTAAGCTAAGGCTCTAAGCTAAAACTCGAAACACTTAACTAAAACTTAACCAAACTATAACTTTAAGTAAAATTCTAAGCTGTGACTCTAAACTAAACTAGAACTCTAAGCTAAGTCTCTAAGGTAAAACTTCAAACTCTTACCTATAACGAAGTTGTGGGTGAAAAGGATGGGTACTTCAATTTGTAAAATGGGTTTAGGACGGTCAATAAGAAAGGAACTTGTTCTGAAAGGCATTTGAAAAGTATTGCCTGGTGTTAGGGCATTCAAAAAGCTGTAAAGTAAAGTTGTGGGTGAAAAGGATGGGTACTTCAATTCGTAAAATGGGGTTAGGAAGGACATTAAGAAAAGAACTTGTTCTGAAATGGCTTTTGAAAAGTATTGCTTGGTGTTGAGCATTCAAAAAAGCTGTAAAGTAAATTAGAGGGTGTGAAAAGGATAGGTACTTCAACTTTTGAAATGGGTTTAGGATGGACCTTATGAAAAGAACTTGTTCTGAAATGTCCTTTGAAAAGTATTTCTTGATGTTGGAGCATTCAAAAAGCTGTATAGTAAAGTTGTGGGTGAAAAGGGTGGGAACTTCAACTTGTAAAATGGGTTTAGTATGGAAATTATGGAAAGAACGAATTTCGAAATACCATTTGAATATTAGTTCTCGGTTTGTGAGAACTAAAAAATATATAAAGTAAAGCTTTGTGTGTGACTGATAGGGCAATCTAACGCTTAAAAATTTTGAAGGAGTAACATTAAGAAAACAGATATATACTACATGACTTTTATAATCATTTATGAATGATGTGGCACTGAAAAAAGCTGTATAATAAAGTTGTGGGTGAGAAGGATGGGTACTTCAAGTTGTAAATTGGGTTTAGGACTGTCACTAGAAAAGAAGTTGCTCTGAAATGTCTTTGAAAAGTATAGCTGTTTGTTGTAACATTAAAATAGATGCAAAGTAAAGGTTTGAGTGTTAAAGATGGGTATTTCAATTTTGTATATGGTTGTAGGAGGGTCATTAGGAAAATAAATTGTTCCGAAATGCTCTTGACTATTTTTGATGGGTTTTTGCTCATTCACATTGCTGTAAAGTAAAGTTTTGTGTGAAAAGGATGGGTACTTCAATTTGTAAAATGAGTTTAGGATATACATTAAGAAAATAACTTGTTCAGAAATGCCCTTTGAAAAGTATTGCTTGGTGTTGGAGTATTCAAAAGGCTGTAAAGTTAAGTTGTGGGTGAAAAGGATGGGTACTTCAACTTGTAAAATGGGTTTACGATGGACATTAAGAAAATAACTTGTTCTGAAAAGATATAATAAAGCCTTAAAAAAGTATTAAAAAATGGGGGCTCCGGGGGCCCTTGGGGGGTCGGGGGGATCTTTGTAGACCGCGGGCTTCCTTGGGGGTTGGGATGGGGGAGCGGAACCCTTTGGGGTTGGGGTAGAGGACCTCACGACACTGTTCAAATGGAACTAGTGTATTATAACGACCACAGAGTTTCACCCTCAAATTCTCTTCTAAAACCTCTTCTAAAATCATCTTTTAAAATGTCTCTAACTGTTTCGCTGAAATAATTCCCTAAAATGTCTAAAACGGCTTCGCCCAAATAACCCCTAAACGTAATTTCTGCGTGCTCCTTTTGTTTTTGGCATCCCTGCGCTGTCACATTTCAAATTACTAAGAAAACCTTTGGTGAATCAATAATTCCCCTTAGAAACAACAAATTAATTCCCCTTTCTTGACAAATCAATCAACCCTGACATCATCTGTCAGACATTAAAAAATTTCGCCCCGGAAACAATTCTACTGGTCAAACTCCAAAGATATTAATAAACTTTGCCCGGAAACATTCTCTTGGAAATACATCAAAGACATTAATAAACTTCACCCATTCCTTTTTCATGACAAATCAATCAATCTTGACATCACCTGTCAGACATTAATCAATAATCCAGACAACATCGATCAAAGTGAGAAAATTCCTGTTTTTCCATTCTCACTGACAAAAACCATAAAACAGACATAAATTGATGTTGACATCCATGAAAAATATCAAATAAATTTACCAACACTCATAACCGTCCAAGAAACATCCATAAAAGTGATAAAATTCCTGTTTTTTCAAGTGAGAAAAATTCTGTTTTTTCATTCTCAGTGAGAAAACCATAAACCACGCGGTTCTCGTGGGACTATAAGATAGCTTTCTACTGATGTTGGCACAATGTATTATTATTTTTTTGTTTTTTCTTTTTCCATACCAGGGCAATTCGTATCAAAGGAGTTGTCGTAGAAACTTCGAAAAGGGCTCATTCGAATGAAAATTGGAGTGGCTTGTGCCCTTTTTAATAGTCGAAAGTGACGAGAAGGCAGCTAACACCCCTTCCACGCCCACCATTTCCCCGAACACATCCAACCAAAATTTTGAGATAACAATTTTCTTCAGCGTATTTGATTTACAGATAGAAAATATGTTTTTGAGGAGGTCACTCCCCCACAACCCTCAGGGCAAGGGTTTTAATTTATTCCCTGGGGGCATATAAGAACGATGTTGACACAATGTATTATTTACACACAGGCATAACCTACAACCCTTGCCCTGAGGGCTGTGGGGGAGTGTCCCCCTCAAAAACATAATTTATATCCGGAAATCAACTACGCTGAACAAAATGGCTATCTAAAAATTTTGATTGGAAGTGTTTAGGGAAAAAATGGGCGTGAGAGGGGGGTTAGTTGCCCTCAGTTTACTTTCGACTGTTAATAAAGGCACTAGACCTTTGAATTTCCGATCGAATGAGCCCTTTATCAAGTTTCTACGACAAAGATTCCAATAAAAACTTATGTGCCCCAGGGCATAACTTATAACCCTTGCCCTGGAGAATGCGGGGGAGTGTAGTGCTCAAAGGAATAATTTCCTGAACTTTAAAGTGAGTGGAACTAAATGGCTATCTCAAAATTTTGATTGGATGTGTTTGGGGAAATGGTGGGCATGGAAGGGGTGTTAGTTGCCTTCCAACCACTTTCGACTATTAAAAAAAGCACTAGCCATTGCAATTTCCAATCAAATGAGCCCATTTTGAAGTTTCTACGACAACGCGTTCTATAAAAACTTATATGCCCCCAGAGCATAACTTACAATACCTGCCCTTAGTGCTGTGGGGAGTTCGTCATTCTCAAAGACCTAATTTCCATAACTTTCAACTGCGTTGAACAAAATGGCTATCTTAAAATTTTGATTGGATGTGTTTGGGGGAAAGGTGGGCGTGAGAGGAGGGTTAGTTGTCCTCCAATCACTTTTGACTATTAAAAGGGCACTAGCCCTTTTAAGTTCCAATCGAATGAGTCTTTTTTGAAGTTTCTACGACAACGTTTTCTATAAAAACCTTATATGCCCCCAGGCCATAACTTACAACCCTTGCCCTGAGGGCTGTGGGGGACTGTCGTCCTCGAAAACATAAATTATATTTGGAAATCAACTACGCTGAATAAAATGGTTATCTCAAAATTTTGATTGGATTTGTTTCGGGAAATGGTGGGCGTGGAAGGGGTGTTGGTTGCCTTCCAATCACTTTCGACTATTAAAAGGGCACAAGACACTCCGATTTCCAATTGATTGAACCCTTTTCAAACATTCTACGACAACTTATTCGATACGAAGTGCCCTGGTCTAAAGGAAAAAAAAACAAATAATACATTGTGCCAACATTGATCTTATATGCCCCAAGGGCATAACTTAAAACCCTTGCCCTGAGGGCTGAGGGGGAGTGACCTCCTCAAAAACATATTTTCTATCTGGAAATCAACTAAGCTGAACAAAATGGCTATCTCAAAGTTTTGATTGGATGTTTTCGGGGAAACGGTTGGCATGAAAGAGGTTTTAGCTGCCTTCTAATCACTTTCGACTATTAGAAAGGGCACAAGCCACTCCAATTTCCAATCGAATGAGCCCTTTTCGAAGTTTTTATGACAACTTCTTCGATACGAAGTGCACTGGTATCGAAAAAGAAAAAAACAAAAAAATAATAATACATTGTGCCAACATCGTTGCACTGCTTATCATAGGCAGCACAATAGCGCTGCCAAAGTAAAGAATATGTTGGCACAATGTATTATTATTTTTTTGTTTTTGTATTCTTTTTCTTTTTCCATACCAGGGCACTTTGTATCGAAGGAGTTGTCGTAGAAACTTAGAAAAGGGCTTATTTGATTGAAAATTAGAGTGGCTTGTGCCCTTTTTAATAGTCAAAAGTGATTGGAGGGCAACTAGTCCGCCCACACCCATCATTCCCCAAATTACATCCAATCAGAATTTTAAGATAGCCATTTTGTTCAGCGTTGTTGATTTCCAGATAGAAAATATGTTTTTGAGGAGGTCACTCCCCCACAACCCTCAGGGCAAGGGTTTTAAGTTATGCCCTGGGGCTATATAAGAACGATGTTGGCACAATGTATTATTTGTTATTTTTTTTCCTTTAGACCAGGGCACTTCGTATCGAAGAAGTTGTCGTAGAAACTTCGAAAAGGGCTCATTCAAGTGGAAATCGGAGTGGCATGTGCCCTTTTTAATAGTCAAAAGGGAATAGAAGGCAACTAACACCCCTTCCACGCCCACCATCGCCCGAAACACATCCAATCAAAATTTTGAGATAGTCATTTTGTTCAGCGTAGTTGATTTCCTTATAGAAATTATGTTTTTGAGGAAGACACTCCCTCACAGCCCTCAGGGCAAGGGTTGTAGGTTATGCCCAGGGAATACATAAGGTTTTTTATAGAACACGTTGTCGTAGAAACTTCAAAAAGGGCTCATACGATTGAAAATTGAAATGGCTAGTGCTCTTTTGAATAGTCAAAAGTGATTGGAAGGCAGCTAACCCCCCTCTCACGCCCACCTTTTCCCCAAACACACCCCATCAAAATTTTAAGACAGCCATTTTATTCAATGTATTTGAAAGTTCTAGAAATTAGGTCTTTGAGGATGACAACCCCCCCCAGAGCCCCCAGGGCAAGGATTGTAAGTTATGCCCTGCGGGTATATAAGGTTTTTATAGATCGTGTTGTCGTAGAAACTTCAAAAAGGGCTCATTCGATTGGATATTGAAATGGCTAGTACCGTTTTTAATAGTCGAAAGTGATTGGAAGGCAAATAACACCCCTTCCATGACCATCATTTTCCCAAACACAACCAATCAAAATTTCAATCAAAATGAGATAGCCATTTTTTTTCAACGCAGTTTAAAGTTCAGGAAATTATACCTTTGATTCGGACACCCCCCCCCCCCCAGTCTTCAGAACAGGAGTTATAAGTTATGCCCTGGGGGCATATAAGTTTTTGTTGAAATCTTTATCGTAGAAACTTGAAAAAGGGCTCATTCAATTGGAAAATCAAAGGGCTATTGCCCTTTTTAATAGTCTCGGAAGTGATTTGAGGACAATTAGCCCCCATCTCACGCCCAACTTTTCCCAAACACATCCAATCAAAAATTTTTGATAGCCATTTTATTCAACGTAGTTGAAAGTTTTTGAAATTAGGTCTTTAAGGATGACAACCACTCCCCCGAGAGCCCTCAGGGCAAAGGGTTGTAAGTTAAGCTCTGGGGGCATATAAGATTTTTATAGAAAACGATATTACAGAAACTTCAAAAAGGCTCATTCTATTGGAAATTGAAAGGGCTAGTGCCCTTTTAATATTCGAAAGTAAGTAAAGGGCTACTAACCCCCCTCTTACGCCCACCATTTCCCCAAACGCATCCAATCCAAATTTTGAAATATCCATTTTGTTCAACGTAGTCGAAAGTTCTGGAAATTAGGCCTTTTAGGATGATAACCCCATCAGAACCCTAAGTGCAATGGTTTTAAGTTATGCCCTTGGGGAATATAAGGTTTAACTAGAAAGTTGTTGTAGAAACTTCAAAAACGGCTCATTTGATTGGAAATTGAAATTGCCCTTTTTAATAGCCGAAAGTGAGTGGAGAGTAATTAACCCCCCTCTCACGCCAACCATTTCCCCAAACACATTCAATCAAATATAGCCATTTTGTTTAACGTAGTTGAAAGTTCTGGAAATTAGGTCTTAGAGGATGACAATCACCCTCACAGCCCTTAGAGTAAGGTTTGTAATTTTTGCCCTGGAGGTGATTATAGAAAGCGTTGTCGTAAAGACTCAAAAAGGGTTCATTCGATTAGAAATCGAAAGGACTAGTTTAGGCCCTTTTTAATAGTCGAAAGTGATTGGAAGGCTTGACATTTTTATAGTAAAGATCGATGTGGGTATAATGTATTATTTTGTTGTTGTTGTTTTTATATAGACCGGGGCACTTCGTATCGAAGGAGTTGTCGTAGGAATTTCGAAAAGGGCTTATTCGATTGAAAATAAAAAAGGCTGATGCCCTTTTTAATAGTCAAAAGTGATTAGAGGGAAACTAATCCCTCTCCCATGCCCATCCTTCCATTTGCCTTTATGTTTAAAAACTAAATATTACCTTAAGATTAAATCAAAATGCACTGCGTTAATTCTAATTAACACAGATAAGGCATCTCAGCAGTATCCCAAGAACGACTGAGGGTATTATGTTCAAACTTTCGGGGATACTTCTGCTCTTAAGATTTAACCAAATGAAAATAGCGTAAGTGTATCCAAGCTATCATAGACAGCGCGATAGCGCTGTCTAAGTAAAGAACGATGTGGGCACACTGTATTATTATTTTTTTCTTCTTCTTCTTCTCCATAACCAGGCACATCGTATCGAAGGAGTTGTCGTAGAAACTTCAAAAAGGGCTCATTCGATTGAAAATTGGAGTAGCTAGTGCTCTTTTTAATAGTCGAAAGTAATCGGAGGGCAAATAGCCCCCCCTCCCACGCCCATCATTTCCCAAAACACATTCAATCTAAATTTTGAGACAGCCACTTTGTTCAGCGTAGATGATTTCCAGATATAAAATATTTTTTTGAGGAGGAAACTCCCCCACAACCGTCGGGGCAAGGGTTTTAAGCTATTCCCTGGGGGCATATAAGGTTTTTATAAAAGGCGTTGTCGTAGAAACCTCAAAAAAGGCTCATTTGATTTGAATATCAAAGGGCTAGCGCCCTTTTTAATAGTCGATAGTGATTGGAGGGCAACTAGCCCCCCCCCCACACCCGTCATTCCCCCAAACACATCCAATCAAAACTTTTGAGATAACCATTTTGTTCAGTGTAGTTGATTTCCAGATAGAAAATATGTTTTTGAGGAGGAAACTCCGCTACAACCCTCGGGGCAAGGGTTTTAAGTTATGCCCTTGGGGCATATAAGGTTTTTATAGAAGGTGTTGTCGTAGAAACTTCAAAAAAGGCTCATTCAATTGGAAATTCAAAGTTCTAGTACCCTTTTAATTGTCGAAAGTGATTGGAGGGCCACTAGCCCCCCCCCCCACACTCATCATACCCCTAAACACATACAATCAAAATTTTGAGATAGCCCTTTTGTTCAGCGTAGTTTATTTCCGGATAGAAAATATATTTTTGAGGAGGACACTCCCCCACAACCCTCGGGGCAAGGGTTGTAAGTTATGTCCTGGTGGCATATAAAATTTTTATAGAAAGCACTGTTATAGAAATTTCAAAAAAAGCTCATTTGACTCAAAATAGAAAAGATCACCTCCCCTTTTAGTATTTGAAAAGTATCTGAGAGCAGGTAACGCTCATCTAGAACCCACCTTTTCCTCAAACCTATCCAATCAAAATTTTGAGATAGCCACATTATTCAACGTAGTTTTAAGTTCTGTAAATTAGGTCTTTGAGGATGACAACCCCCTCACAGCCCTCAAGACAAGGGTTGTAAGTTATGTCCTGAGTAGGGAGGGGGGTGCCAGCGTGAACAATACAAGATCATTGACCCCCAATGAGGTAGAATCCTATGAGTACAAGTTGACATGTCTAATTTTAGGCCTGTTTGTTGGTTTCGTTGTTTGATGGTTATATGGTTTGATAGTTGGTTTGATATTGTTTGATGGTTATGGGTGTTGTTTCATGGTTCTGTTTGTTGATGGTTGCTTTGATGTTGTTTATTGGTTATGAGTCTTGTTTCATGGTTGTGTTTGTTGGTCAACTTGTTTGATGTTTTTTTCATGGTTCTGTTCAGTTTGATGGTTATATGATGTTGTTTCATGGTTCTGTTTGTTGGTCAACTTGTTTGTTGTTTCTTGAAAACAGACAGAAGTTTACAACATTTCTGGATAAGATCGAGTCTAACGGGACAGGTTCACATGTCTCTTTCTAGGTCAATGGACTTACGTAAGGTTTCTCTTACATCAAAATTCAGCCTTGAGATTTTGCTTATAATGAACACGCTTTGAGGTTAAAGTAACATATTATTTCACGACACAATGGAACAAACATCGACTATTGTGGACTTGGAAGTTTTAGCTGAAGAGATTTATAATGTGAGTCCTGTTTAGTAAATTTTCTTAGGTTTTTCCAAATAAAATCATTTTTTGTAGTCCCCTTCCAATGTATTCAAATTCAGGGTATAAATCCACCCCAAAACATATCCACTAAGCGATGTTTATAGTCATAAGAAAGCGTAAATACGCTCTTTTTCCACTATGTAACCCCATCCTCCCTCCTCTCAGCATTTAAGTTCATTTAAAATTATGACTCGAAATTGTTTTTTCTCCTTGATATGTTTAAAACGACAAGATTTAACACTTGCACTTTGAACAAAAACTGTGTGTGATTATATCTCGAGAGGGGAGATTTCGTAAACAACCTTCGCACGCGCCTTATCTAAATTAAGAAAAACAAGGGTGGTAGACCCACATTGAAAGGATTAAACTTACGGGTTCACACAATTTTAACCTGTATGGAACAGGGGAACGAATTATTTGCAAATTAAAAGAGATAATTTTAGGACATGAAAATTATGTAAAAGGGGGATGCTAACAGCCCTTTAGAGTGCATATTATTCCTTTTTTTCTAGGTTTCTTTCGATAAAGTGTCTTTTATATTCTCAGGGGGAGGGGAGCAAAGTCTTTAATTTAGAGGGGGGACGGTTGGTAAAATCAGACCTATGTCTCTTGCACTCTAAACGAAAGACATCTTTTATTAGCAGAGCGGAAAAAGGATGCATTTGCTGCCAATTAATATATTATATTGTGTTTTTCTATTTTCAAACGACATTGATGATGTGAAATAGCGGCTTTAAATAAATCTCTGCGTAAAATACTTATGTAAAAAAAAATCGTTTTATATTTAAAATAGATGCAGAACTGGGAGGCGAGATGATTTTTGCATGCGGTAAAAACAGGATCATTGTGTATCGCTCCCTCCCCCCTTAGGGTCACATGCAAGCCTAGGCTACAGACTAATTATTGTCTAGAATTTTTCCTTTGAGTGCACAATTTTTTATAAGAAATTTGCATACTTTAGGTACTTTTTTCATGTTGAAATGGATTAGGTCAAGGGGAAATGAGACCTATTTTTCCGTTTATTTTCGGGCTATTAAAGCTTGATTTATTCTTGTTCTAGATTTTAAAACATTTCGAAAGTTATCCTATGGGTTTATAGCCTACGGAGCTATCTAAATTTGACAATTTACCCCCCCCCCCGTAAAAAGTTCTTTTAGGGCAAAGGAGTTGGGGATCAAATTTCGAAACTGGGTGTTTTTTCCTATGTATGGGACCCCTCCATTAAGGTGGGTAGAGTTATTCCACGAAAAACTAAACTTTTTCTTCTTTTTAAGGACAATTTTGAACAATGTCCCCCTCTATCAAAGAAGGCGAGAACCACTGATAAAGCCCCAGTGAGGTCGTCAGTTGTTCAGTATGGTCGCTGGCCAAAACCTTCAGCTCAGCGTACCACGCATATACATGGCTGTGACGTTGCTGGTCCATGCACCATCTATCAAGCGTTGCCAAGGCCCACTATACAAGGCGAGAATGAACCTCCTTCATCCCTTGACAAGCAAGCCATTCCATTCAAGCAATTCCAGAGTCTAAGTTGCGCAATAAAGGCTTTGATAAGAGACTTAACGGTTTCCTTTTAATCATTTGCTCCGGAAAATCTTGAAAATAAAAGACTACACATTGAAAATAGGCTATTTTTAGGAGATGATCTGAATGAATTAGACCCCGTTTTTTTCCCAAATCAGATCAAAAGTATTAATATGAAATTTTTAGGGGGGCTATTTAAACAAAATCAAAACCTACTAGGTCTCCTTTGGATTTTAAATATGTTATATCACTATTAAGTTGGAAATTGGAACTTTCAGGATATATAGAGCGAGGAACAGTGAATTAACCAAATGGTACTATGTGCACACAGATAGTGCTACTGCAAAGCGTGTTTTAAATGATATGAAAATAATAATCCAATTTTCAAAATAGAGTGTTTTAGACACATTGAAAATAAGCTATATTCTTTTATAGGCTGCATTGGTTCCATATGCACTGTCCCCCTCGCCAAATGAAGAAACAAGTCACAAAATGATCCAAATTGATCCACCAATGGAGTTTCATGACAATCAGGACACTGACATACCAGCTATCGACGACCAAGATCTCGAGCAATATGGTAAATTCTTACGTTATGGCGAGGGTTGTGTTAACTTAGACGAAATACCTTCTAATATTGACAATTTATTGAGTAATTATTTCAGTATAGATAATAGCACAGTTGAGCAAGGCAATGTAGTTAGTTCAGAGGGAAATTTACCATGGCTAAGCCCGAAAACTATACAAATTTTAGACAATTTTACCAATTGGTTAACTGAGAACCCTCCCTCCACTGATTTAATGAATATAGTCCCTATTCAATCAAGTTTAATTAAAAATGAAATGACTCCAATGGATTTTAGTACACGGACCAGCCCTATTGTTGAACAAAGTGGGGGAGGAGGTTTAGGTGGTGATATACAAGAGGGGGAAGGTTTATCTAATACACAAGGGGGGGGGGAGGTAATGCTATACAATTCACAACACTACCAGAATTTCAAAAAACAAATTCGATATTGAATACAATAGTCGTTTATACTGCAACTTTTGGGGATCCGTTTAATTCACTTAAGG
The DNA here is from genome assembly GCF_049724085.1 of Artemia sp. Qi Xiang Cuo. Lineage (NCBI taxonomy): Eukaryota > Metazoa > Arthropoda > Branchiopoda > Anostraca > Artemiidae > Artemia > Artemia sp. Qi Xiang Cuo. The sequence continues at coordinate 68,792,204 of NC_142796.1, read as the reverse complement.
GGGGAAATTTTATAACTGAACCCATTTATATCGTTCATGAATATGTAGAAAAAATGTGTGCACTTTTATAAAACCAGATCAAGCTGTGGGGGGGGGGGGGGTAGGGCCACCATTAAGGCCGCAGTTAGCTTAAAAATATTTTATCTGAATGAGGGACATAGCGAGGTGTACGACCACTATGTACACACCGGGATCTTAGTGGTCTATTCTCATTTGGAGAATTATGAAACAGTCCTTATGCAGTGGATTGACACTCTTATCACACATCTCGAAAATTATGATGAGAATGGGAGTGGGTCTGTGGTTTTATTTATTAAAAATTTAAGTGTAAATCTATGTAAATTAAAAAAAAAGATTTTATTATAAGAGGGGGTGGGGCGGGGGAGAGGTCTATAGTTTTAAAATATAATTCCGATTTAGAAGGATGTCAGGGTGTTCAACGAATCTGTTTCGAAACAGGCCAAAAATGTTTCATGTACGCCTTCCTCATATCAGCTTTCGAACCTCTAACACGAACCTCTAACCTCTGACGCTTCAAAGAAAAATTTGGACTACTGGGCAGTGCATGGGAGAGAGGGGTCTGATTTTTCCCAGTAGATTTCTCATGTTTAGAGGGAAAATTTCCAGTAGCACCCACTTAAGGCTCCTGCTGGTGGTCCAGCGTAGAGAGACACGTGACTCTTCGCCTCCATTCGGAACGGTCTTGTACAAGCGTGACTGATTCTTGTATATCAGTGCCGATAATTCAGAGGTACTGGGTGAGGCTGTCCCTCCATCTGAACCGGGGCCGTCCACGGGGGTGCTTCCAGCCATTTGCAGGGGGGATCAAAATTGAAGAGAGTGCTGGCGGGTGTTTCTGCTGGCATGCGGACCAAATGGCCGAACCACCGTAGGGTTCGTGCAGCGACCTGACGAGAGTTGGAGGTCTGATCTGTTAGTGCCAGCAATTGGGTGTTCGAGAAGAAGTCGTCCCATCTGATCCCTTCAATACGTCTCAAGAACTTTGTTTGGGCCACGTTTATGGCATGACGAGCAGAAGCAGCAGCCGGCCAGGTCTCAGCACCGTAGAGAAGGACTTGGGTTACGGTGGTGTTGTAGATCCGCATTTTTGTTTTTCGGCTGATGTTGGGCTTTGACCACACTGAACGGCATAGTAGTGCCATAATTGATGCGGTTTTTCCGAAGCGCGACCGAACTTCAGTTTCGACTGACCCATTTTTCGTGATGACAGATCCAAGGTAGGTGAAAGACTTGACAACCTCGACGGTGTGCCCTGATACGTTGAATGCTGGCGAGTTGGCGGCGTTACCTGCGGAGTCAACGATCATTATTTTTGTTTTCTGCCAGCTAATATGTAGTCCCACTTTCTGGGCTTCTTCCGATAGTGTGTTGAGGGCTTCTTCGAGTTCAGCTGCAGAAGTGCATATCAGAGCAATATCATCAGCGAAGTCGCAATTGGCTAAAACTCTGTCGCCATACCTTAGTCCGAAGGGGAACCTGTTCGTGGTTCGATCCATGACATAATCAATCACCGCATTGAACAGTTCAGGAGCAGCAGCACAACCTTGCCGTACACCGGTATTTATTTCGAGCAGTGAGCTTTGACGACCATTAACCTGGACGGAGCTTTTCGTACCAGTGTAGAGCGCCTTGAACAGGCGACTAACATTTCTTTTCATTGCAATTGTTTTCAGGAGGAGGGTCGCAAGCCCAACCGTCCAACCTAGTCCACCTAGTCTCCACCGAGGTCAATAGATATTTTCGAACGGGCCAACGCCCATTTAAATATCGGTGTTACTGTGCTCCAATACAAAACAGAATTTGAATGGGGTGAACGCAAAATAGGTGTAATATTCCCAGTAAGGGTCCCGTCAATTGAATCGGTGAAACACTGGGTTTGATTGTTGTATACACCACCTAGTGAACCAAATTCAATTGGCCATTTCAATCCTATTACGGATATCAGTAGTGTTCTGGGAGGGTGTAAAGATCTAGGGGTACGTTTCTACTTTACAACATGTCTGTCACAATTTCGTAGTGATTTAAAGCTACAAAATCAAATGAGTCATTGCAGGCGTCATGGCTATCAATCTGTGGAAACAGTTTCGAGTGGCAGGGCCATCTTGAGATTCAAAAATTTTCAGAATACTCTAATGCAAAGCGATAAAATAAGTTTGGATTGTGAAGCTAAGCTAGTGGATTGGAACTAACCCCAATTTCCGAATCGTATCAAAGAACATCAAGCCATAGCCGTTTTCTGTACTCATTCACAAAGAGACAACGCTAACACAATGCAATTGTTAGAAATAGTCGAAACAATTGGATGAGAATGAGTGCATGATCAAAGCATTGACTAAATTAATTGTCACTGCAAATGGAGCTATTTCCCGTTTGAGAAATACTCACTACCCAATGTTATTGTCACCAGAAGACCGTCTGGCTATTAAAAATCAGACATGCTGGGTTTGTAAGGGGGAGTTTGAAGAGGGGACTAAGGGGAAAGGGACTAGGGGGAAAAGAGGGGGGAAGGGGAAAGTCAGGGACCATAATCACTTGTGGCAGGAAATATCGTCGGGGGTAGCAATTTTCGAGCAATGTGAATGTAAGCCAGCAGTTTTTAATACCGGTTTTCATTCACAATTCAAATTATGATTTGAAATTTATTTTACCGGCTTTGGCACGTATGCACAGGGAGGGAGGGGGAGTAAATAGTCTGTTGTGATTTATGGTATTTGGGTGTTTTAGTCGTAGATGCCTTTATTCTCCCTTTATAGGGGAGATAAACTCTGGCCCTAAGGTAATTAAACTTTGGTAGCGTGCCTTAGGCTATGACAAAACTAATGAGACGTACCGACTGGGTATGTTCGAGGGGCTAAAGGTAGATCGTAGAAAGGTTGTCTAAAATACAATACTTTTGTTCAATTTACACATAATAATTACAGATATAGATATGCTACTGGGACTGGCTGCCCCAAGTAGACCAAAAGTCTCAAAAACTACAATAATATATAATAAGATACAGACACTTACAATGATCCAACAAAATCCCAAGGTATTTCTAATGAGAAAATAAACGGGCAGAGGTTCACCCTGAAAGTCTAAAGGTCTGCCTTCAGTCTGAAAAATCGGGGTATATATATGAAAAACTAACCACCTCCTTCCGGTACATTGACGCATTTAGCCAGGAAATTGGTTATTGAGCAAGTTCCCTCCAAGCCCACACATTCCACGATTTTTATCTTTATCTTAAAAAGTGGTATTTTGAAACTTTATTTTTGCGTCTTAATATATTTTTACTCAATTAATAATTAACTAAATTAGAGAGCTTTACCACAATACTCCCCATTTAAAAAAGAATTGTCCCAATTCTCAATATTTTACTTTTCAAACAACTTAATTTTGTTTACAGCTATAATGCTGCCATCTTTGGGTCATTATGTGCATATACCCTCAATGGGTTTCCTTAGGGTCATGTTTCTGGTCCAATATAGGCCATGTTCTTTTCTGTCGAAGGATTTCAATTCGAAATTCATCCTTGTTTCTCTTTTTCTTTGTCTCTAGGACTGAAAAATACTCTTTTTACCCTTCTTATATGCATCTTCTGTTTTAAGTTGACCCTAAGCGGCTTAAACATAATATTAGTGGTTTTGCTTAAATTAGATTTCAAGTTATATTAGAAAAGTTTTGAATTATTTGAGTTTAAATTTAATTCCCATTAATAATTTAATTTATCTGTTTGATGTGGTTGATCTACCGTTTATTTTTCGTTTTAGAGTTACCTTGGATAAATAACATTATTGATTTTTAAATTTTCACATATTTTTCCAGCACAAAGCATTTTCACATATTTCAATAACATAAGCCATTTGGGCTATGTAGCACAATATCTAGGCCTAAATTAAGTTCTGATTTTATCTCAATTTTGATGAACTTGTAGTAAAGTCTGTATTTCTGCTATAGTTTCCAATTATCAGTTGATCAAGTATGGTTTGTCTTTTGATGGTGTGAGATTATAGTTTCAGGATATATTTGAAGAGGCTTCAAAATTAGCTAGTTTCCAAAAATGTACCAAAATATCATTGAAAAAAAAACTGTCCCGAAAAGCTATGAAGAGTTTTATTTCCAAAAAAAATAGCTAAGGATGTATCTAAAATAAATATTCACATTAGAATACATATAAAAGCATATAGTTTTACATATATATTAGAAAAAAAACACTCAACTTCGTAAAGTTTAATTACTTTTATTTACTTTTCTCTCTTTTAATTACTCCAAAAATACTATCCCGCTTAAAGCGAAACATTTTTTAAAGGACTTAGATAATTTCGATCTTGACGAAAGTAAAAATCTTCTAGTAAGATATCATAGACCATCGCAAGAATACAAAAAAATGACTTTAAAATTATTCCAGTAATTCCAAAATCTCTGGAAGGAGAAGTTTTACAGATTGCACATGCGACGATTGGCTGTCACATGGGAGAAACAAAAACTATTGGGAGTTATGTTTCTTGCTGGATTATTCTTTCAAACTTAATACTAAACGGATTATTTCACAATAAAAATTATTTATACGTTGACTCGATGTTAAACATTTATAAATTGCATTAAATCACTAGTTAAAACTTAAAGAAAATGAAAATAGAGTATATATATACAGGCATTGTGTAATAACTTACACAAGTATTTAAGTCGCAAAATTATATATGTTATTATACTACTGGTTAAAACTTAAAGCATTTAAAAAAAAAAGACACGGTATAGACTAGTATTGGAATTAATTCCAATTATTGTTTTGTTAATTGCTTATGAAGTATTAATGTAGGATACTTCTTGAATGATATAAACATAAAAAAACACAAATACTCAACATTTAATTCACTATATTCACATGGATAGTTTAGTATATATACATGTATATATATATATATATATATATATATATATATATATATATATATATATATATATATATATATATATATATATATATATATATATATATATATATATATATATATATATATATATATATATATATATATATATATATATATATATATATATATATATATATATATATATATATATATATATATATATATATATATATATATATATATATATATATATATATATATATATATATATATATATATATATATATATATATATATATATATTAACAAAAGTTATGTTGATACATAACTTAATTGTTAAAAACAACTAATAATTATGTACTTTAATAATTTATTTAATCACTGCAGTATTTGTTCTTTTTATAAGTTTTAATTAACTCCGTCAATACTTTTATATGATAAGTCCTAACTGCAATTAAAATATTTACAAAACAAAAACAACTCCGACAAATAATATTATGCACTATAACTAATAACTGTGATTAGCCTCTAAATAAGGGCTTGGCAATATTTCATATAGCACAACTTTTCTATTTATATTTCTATAATATTTTTTTTTAATATAATACTATGTTTCTAAAAGGTTTTCGAAATATATTTATAACAGTAGATATTTTCTCATAACTTTTCCCATATACGACTATATACATTTTGTTTTGAAACTTTGGTTCTATCTCGAACCCACTTGTGTCATTAACTGTCATTAGCTTATAAGCGTGTTTGTTTATTCAGACTCTTAAGCTTTCTAATTCATTTCGATTTTTTTTTTTGGTACTTGAGACAGTTTTATAACGTTTTTGTCTGTAATCTCTCTTTTTTCAGCTTTAATATCCTTTTTAGATAAAGCTTCATTTACAGCTTAGATCTGATAAGCTAAAAATTTTTGCTGTTCACCTTATACCTGTTATGGAATTATCAAATGACTTTGCCTGTACTCTGAAGGTTTGCTTACCAGGACTGCCTTCTGGTAGCTCCTTATAACGTTTCAAGGTTCGCTTGTCATCAGCTGCAGCTAAAAGGACTATTATGAACCTGCATACACAATAATTAATTATCTATAGTGTTGCCACACTTTTTGATTTGTTGCCAAAATTTTCTCTTGGGCTATTCTTTTATCAGAAAAGTGTTCTGCAGAAAAAAATACCTGGCCTTCATGGCACACAGTAATTTGTAACACACATAAGACACAGTAATAATGGCACACAGCTCTGTAGTATTAATGCTACTCATTTTTTACTTATTTAGTACAATTTTTGTACTAGTTTCGTTCGGCAAGTTCATCAAGTGCGTATAACAGAGTTTAACTGACTCCATTCAGTTGGTTTTCCTTTTTAATTTAGTCTGTCCATTTTTTAAACTTGAACCCTTCTCTTTTTTTTGATTCGTTATTTCAATGGAGCCTAAGGGTTTTTTCAAATCTTTTCCGCTTTTTCAGTAAAATAGGTCTTTCCTAAGCCCATATTTATATGTTTCATGTATTTCTAAAATATCATTAACAAGTTTTTATGCTGATTTCCCTTCTCTGATCAAATTCATTATCTCCATATATTTAAGAGGCGGGGGGGGGTCTAATTTTTGCAACCTGTATTTTTTTCCAGCTGATCTTAGAACACTTTTAATTAAGTTTTGCCCCGCATTTGCTAGTTATCATTTATTCATAAAAATGTACGTTTTACGATATCCTGATTCCCGCAAAATTGTCTGGTTTTCATTACAGACACATATTCCTTGTCTGTGGTATTTTAATTAGTGTCTATTTCGTGCCAAGAGTTGTGTAGAGATAGGGATTATCAGCACCTATTGTGGTTTCCCTATAAACTTTTATATTATTCGCGTCTGGAATTATCCTCAGTTAAATTTGCGCCTTAGTTTTATACAGTCACTGAGTGTTATTTGTCCCTCTTCGTGATATTTTGACTATTACCTTGTTCTACGAGTTTATGGGTTTAGTGCCCTGGAAGCGTGACTACGTCCTATTTATCTATTTTTTTTAGGACGTAGGACCCTTCCAGAACATTCAGCTCAAATCTCCTCCCAAGTTTGACTTTTATTCCTGATATACATTTGGTTAGCTTGGTGGATCCTCCCCAATGACAAGACATCTAGCAGTTTTGTTTTCAAATGCAAACGGTCCTGTCATTGGTGTTTTTCACCTGCAATGTCGTCGCCCTGTTATCTCTGTTAATGGTGTGTTGTGAACTTATTTAATATGTGAAATTAATTATACCCGAGAAAACTTTGTTTTACACTGTGAGAAAACTTTGTTTTACACATACTTTTTTTTAAAATTTGACCCATTTTATCTACGGTTTCTTGTTTATGTATATCGTTCTTTTGGTAAGTGTTTAATTTATTATATCTTCTACTATTTATAACAAGATTACAGCTAGCTTGTACATGTAGTGGCCACCTAATGTAAACTCTTGCTGCCTTTCCCATTATAATTATTTTTAAATTTCTCCAAAACAATTTTTGTCAAATTCGACTGAAAGTGTCACCTCAAAGAGTCAAAGGTCAGTAGATGCATAGATATTTCTTTAAAGGCTTTTTACTCGTTTTATTTTTATTTAATATTTTTTTTTTAATTGTTTTATTCAAATATTAATCTGCTGGGGGCTGCGGTTGTTCTGCCTTTCTCCGTTTCATGGTCCGAGTTTTGGACCCCAAATTTTTGTTTTTCTTCTTTATAATATTTGCAAGTTTTTCCGTGGTCTCTATAGTGTGGTTTACAAGCCTCTGAGTCCGAGTGCTGTTTTGTTGCCTCGTCAAATATCTTTAATCTTTGTTTTTCTTGATGTTTGGCCTTTTTCATAGTGTTTTAGCTACTTGTGCTGCTGACAAAGGAACTTGTTGCTGTCCCTTTGGTTTCTTTACTGTTCTCCATAATTTTTCTCTTAAAGTAGGTTTTCTTGACAATGGCTCAAGTTCAACGATATTAGTTTCTGTAGAAGAATTATTACTCTCAAATTCGGTTAGCTCACGTATCGTAGATGGTGTCTGTTCCAAAAGCCATTTTCGTGTTAAGGCTGTAGGTGAGTCTAATGAATAAAAATCAGATAATTCATTAATTCCTTCCAATTTTTCTTCCTCTGTGAATTTTACCCTTGGTTTATCAAATTTTAAATCCTTATGTTGTGTTTTATTTTCTTCATCGCTATTATCCGATGAGTATCGAATATTTCCCTTTTTCTCTTGTTTGTTGTGTAGAGTTTGTAGCCAAGACTGGGCTAAATACTCCTTCCACTCCTCCCAACTTTTGTGGTGATTAAAACGGTCATAAAATTCATATGGTCTTCTGATATATACTGGTGAAATCGTGTCTTCTATTTCTTCTTCTGACAGTATAGGCTCTGTTTTCCACTGTTTTGAAAAATATCCCTTTTTCATTCTATTATGGTGTACTACTTCTTCCTTTTCCTTATACTGATGCTTTAGAACATATGTTAAGTTATAATTTATATAATCCTGTAGGGTCCATCCCATTTCGGTTTTAACTTATTTGTTCCTTCCAAATTCGTTTTGTAAACATAAACCAAATCTCCTAAACAGTAACTCGTTTTATTTTTGCTTGTTCTGTCATATTTTTCTTTTTGTTCTGTTTTCGCATCTTCCAGATTGTCTTTAATTTGTTCCATAACTATTATCATTCGCAGTAACGTATCTTTTTCATGTTGGTATAGGTTGTAATATATTCTATTATTTTGTATTTCATTTAAACAAATTCGGAGATCTCTTCTGTGTTGCAAAAAAATGGCGTTTCTTTTAAGGAACGTAAAAAGTTCGTATTTATTGCAAAGACTACAAACGGTAAATGTTCATCCCAATTTTTATTTTCCTCTCTTGCATGTATTCCCAGCATGTAAGCTAATTCCCTATGCTTATATTCAACCTTCCCATTAGCTGCTGCCATGTAAGACAAGGTAAACCATCGTCTAACATCCAGATATTCTGTAATTTCGTCTAAAAATTTGGCTCTAAAACATGGCCCATTGTCGCTAAGTAAAACTTTAGGGAAAATCCCGTGTTCCAGAAATAGGTGATTGACCAAAACTTTCGCAATGGTTTTTGTCTTTTCGTCTTTAATTGGAAAAGCGTATAAATATGAATTAAAATGGTCGACTATGGTTAGTACGCACCTATTTCCTTTCCTGGAAACTGGTAAACTTCCCCTGGATCCCCAAATGTCTATTGACATTAATTCTCCTACCCCTGAAGGGGTGGGGTATTGACCTAATTCAGCCCTAGGGGTCCTTGGTGGCGACTTTTGTTTGGCGCAGTCTTGGCAGCTTTGTATAAAAGCTTTTACTTTTGAGTACATTTTTGGAAAATAAAAATTTCCTTTCAGTCACCCCATAGTTTTTGCTTCTCCCATGTGACAGCCAATCGTCGCATGTGCCATCTGTAAAACTTCTCCTTCCAGAGATTTTGGAATTACTGGAATAATTTTAAAGTCATTTTTTCAATATTCTTGCGATGGTCTATGATATCTTACTAGAAGATTTTTACTTTCGTCAATATCGAAAATATCTAAGTCCTTTAAAAAATGTTTAAAGTGCTCTGGCAGTTCCGTTCCTTTTGATATAAAGGATTTTATTGCTAAACAAAAATCATCTTTATCTTGATAATCCGCAATATTTTCATTAGCCAGTATTTCTGGCCCTTCCAGTTCGTTCTGGATGGTTGTTACCAAATTTCCTTCCGTATCTGGATTTTGTGACAAATAGTCTGGTAAAATGTTTGTATGGCCCTTTATATATATGGGGTATATGAATATGCTTGCGGACGTAGTATCGATCGTGTCAGCCGCGCCGAAGTATTTTGCATCGTATGTAGCCAAATTAATGATTTTTGGTCTACGCGTAAAATGAACTTTTTCTAAGTAAAAATTGTCGAAAATATTCTGTAAAAACTACAACTGCTAAACACTCCCTTTCAACTGTCGAGTATTTTTTTTCTGCCTTCTTCAGAGACGTGATCGCTTTTTTGACAATCAATTCTACTCCTTCACAACTTTTGTTTAATAATATCGCTCTAATACTGCACCCTAAAATATCTGATTATAAATAGAATTCTTGTGACAAATCTAGTGGTATTAGTATTGGTACCAGTAATAGTTGCGTTTTTATTTCATTCAGCGCTTGTTTTGCGTCCTCTGGACATTCAAATTTACCTGATTTTTTCAAAAGGTTTGTCAAAGGTTGTGCTATTGTGGCATAATTTTTAATATATCGTCTGAAATACCTTAACAACCACAAACTGATCTGAAGCTTTTTTGATCTTTAGGAGGCTGTAAATTTTCTATGACTGTAAATTTTTCTGGATTTGGTGAAATAGTACCTTGGTTCATCAGGTGTCCAAGAAAAACTAATTTTGGTACTACTATTTTATTTTTTCTGGTTTTAATTTTAAGCCTGCTTTTTCGAATTTCTCTAGTATTTTTCTATGTCCGACTAAGTGGTCTTCCAGTTCTTCATTACACAAAATTACATCATATAAATAAGCCAAGGTATCTTTTTTCCTTCCTGGTTCGTTATCTTTCAACACCAAATTCATTAGTTGACTAAAACAATTTGGTCTAAATAATAAGCCAAAAGGCATACGTTCAAATGTGAACGTTCTTCCATCGTCTAAGATTACTTTAGCCTTATGCTTTGTTTCTGCATCTAAAGCGATTTGCCATTATCCTGCTATTGAATCAACACTAGTGTAATATTTTGAATCCCCTTTCAAATATAAAATCGTATCAATTCTTGATAACTTCCTAACGTCCTTAACCGTGACGGCATTTAGTGATCTAAAGTCTATACATAATCCCCAGGTGTTATCTTTTTTCCTAACTATTACTAGTGGAAAGCACCAATCACTAATACTATCTTTAATTATTCCCTGATCTTCCATTTCTTTTATTTGGCTTTCTAGCCATGGCTTTAAATTATAAGGTGTTTTATACGGCGACTTTTTATTGGAGGGCCCTCTGTTGATATCTGGTGCGTGATTAAGTGAGTTAATCCGTAATCTGCTTTATGTCTTGCAAAAGTCCATTTAAAATCCCAAAGAATATTTTCCACCCTAGTTTTTACGTTTTCCGGTAAATGTTTTAAATCAAATTGTTGCAAAAAATCCGTTTTCGACATTCCATAATTTTCTTGAGGTTGCGGTTTTAATGAGGATAAATGTTCGTGGCTTGTGAACTGTACGTTTAATTCTGGAATGTTTAGAGATTTTATTTCCGAATTTGAAATATTTTCCACTGATCCAATTTCTATCTGGTTCAGTTTTATTTTATTATTACTTAGATTTCATAGTTTTAAGTATGTTATACCATATTCAATTTTTATAACTTGATTTTCCACGAAAATCATTGGGTACCCTCCTATCATGGCATCCATTGTTTTAACCTTTCCTTCTTTTGCATTTAATGTCGCTAGAACTTGAGCTGTCGTTCCCTCTTCTTTGGTAATTTTTCTGCTTATTTTAGGTTGTAATTTGAACATTCACTTTCGCTACATGTTGTTACCCAGATTTGCCTATTATTTTCATTTGCCTGGTTTATGGTTATTGTATCGGATATGTGTTCCCATACAATCCCATATTTTCTGATGGCATCTACTCCTAGAATACAAGTAATTGGTAGCTGCTTGCATATTATTACTGTTACTGTTATTTCTTTATCCCCTGCACTAAATTTCAGTGGACATTCTCCCAAAATTGTCAGCTTGTGCCCTGTCACTGATGTCAGGGTATTCTGGCATCTGCTTACGTGATTTTTGACACTAGGAGGAAACCTCTTAAAACTTCCTCTCGAATTAATGATTTAGATGCGCCTGTATCTAGTAAACATGGTAAATTTTGAAAACACTCAATTTTAAAACAACGTAGAATCGGTAGATTAATATTATTTGCATTTGTATCACAACATTCTAAACTATATGGGGGTCTTTGTAAGGAAACAGCTCTGTCGATCCTTACAGGCTGGTTTCTCCGTTTAAATGCCCACTGTTTGGCCAAAAGTTTCCGGGATTACCCCATTTTTCTTCAGCGCTGCTACTTTGACCCTGGGTATTGTTAACCGTTTGCCTCCTAGGCCTAAATTTATGAATATTATTTGGTGTTTGCCAAGTATTATCTGTTCCCTGCCTTCCTAAATTTCTGTCCTCCTGCGTTCTGAATTGGTGTCTTGTTTTGTACGTCTGGCCTTCTTTGCGTATTCTATGCCAGAAATCTGCTGCATAGTGGTTTGGTTTGCTACAATAATAGCAATAAAATTTTGTCTTAAATTGTTTGTTTGTTTCCTAGTTATTTCTAAATATTTTTGATCTGTCCTTGTTTTTTCCCCAACTATCTGTCTTTGGTGGGGGAGGGTGCCCATATTTTCTATAGTTATCAGCTGCTAATATTTCAAGGTCGTGGAGTCTGCCAGCTATTTCCCTAGACGGTGACCCTCGGCCTCCGTCGCGTCTTTTTGTTTCATGATTCGGCTCCTCAAAGCTCACCCTTTTCTGTCTTCTTTCATATTTTATACTTTTTTGGGCTCCTGTGTTATTTATTGACATCTGGTCAAACTTTTTCATAGCCTCGTCAATTTTTACTTCTGTTTCAACTAGTATTATAGCCTGCTCTAAATTTTCAGGTTTTCGCGATAATATTAGTCTTAATAACTTTTTTGGTAACCCTTGGGTGAAAGTATGTAGTTGTACTTTCTGTACTGTCTCGTCATTTCCGTCTTTCTCTAATTGTAAACACACGGATCTACAAATTTTGTCGGCATATTCCCTGATACTAGTTAAGGTATTGAATGTCACTACCTCTGTTCTTAACCTCCCGGAGATACTTGTTTCTATGAATCTTGTTTTAAAAGATTCAATTAGAGTACTGATGTTCTTGGGCTCTTTTTCCTTAATTGCCTCAAAATGTTTAAGGGCGCTTCCCTTTAATCTAGCTGCAACGCTTTGCTCTTTGACCTTATCCTCAAACGATTCAGTTAGTTCGTCGAATATTTTCAATTTTTCTATAAACTCATCTACATCTGAATTTCCCGCGTATTCTGGTATAATTTTTGCAATTTCAAGTACTGTTGATAGGGAAGTCATTTTTTTCCTCTGGTAAAGCTATTTTATTTGAATTTATTATTTTTATCTAGCCTTCTCGACCCAGTTTTTCTAGCGACCACCAGTTGTTGTGATGTGTTTATTTATGGTATTTGGGTGTTTTAGTCGTAGATGCCTTTATTCTCCCTTTATAGGGGAGATAAACTCTGGCCCTAAGGTAATTAAACTTTTGTAGCGTGCCTTAGGCTATGACTGAACTAATGAGGCGTACCGACTGGGTATGTTTGAGGGGCTAAAGGTAGATCGTAGAGAGGTTTTCTAAAACACAACACTTTTATTTAATTTACACATGATAATTACAAATATAGATATGCTACTGGGACTGGCTGCCCCAAGTAGACCACAAGTCTCAAAAACTACAATAACATATAATAAGATACAGACACTTACAACGATCCGACAAAATCCCAAGGTACTTCTAATGAGAAAATAAACGGGCAAAGGTTTACCCGGCAAGTCGAAAAGTCTGCCTTCAGTCTCAAAAATCGGGGTATATGTTTGAAAAACTTACACCCTCCTTCCGGTACATTGACACATTTAGCCAGGAACGTGACTATTACACAAGTTCCCTCCAAGGCCACACGGTCCACGATTAGAATCTGTAGCTTAAAAAGTGGTATTTTGAGACGTTTTTTTTGCGTCTTAATATATTTTTACTCAATTAATAATTAACTAAATTAGAGAGCTTTACCACAAGTCCATGGGTAAATAACTCATTTTCCTACAATATTATCCCCAAATCTGCTGAGAAGCTAGTGCTTTTAGAGTTGAAATGGCAGGCTTTGGATAATAGGCATACGTGCTGGAATAAAATCCGTTTTTTAGATTCTTATAGTTTTTTTCCCCAGGGCTCTGGGTCAATTGATTCAAGTGCAGAAAAGTGACAAATTTGATAGTTTTCCTCTGCTTAAACAGTGCTTTCCAGACAGTGAAATGTATGACTTACTGACCTGAAAAGTTATATATGCATATGACTATTACTGCTCTGGCGCACGGTTAAGCGAGGAGAAACTACCCCCAATTGAAGCATTCTATAATTCACTTAACAATAGTGAATGCACTGCCGAAGTATATGAATTTGCCAAGAGGGTATGGGCTAAGGGTAATTGTAAAAATGGTTGGGATTATTGTAGAATGTACTTGTCGAGTGACGTGTTAACTCTTTTGGATATTGTCTGCAAAAACGCAGATAAAATTTATTAAGAGTTTCGCCTAGATATTGGCTATTATTTTTCCACACCTCATTTGGTGATGGACTTAATTCTAAAAATTAGTAAGGAGGAAATAGGGTTGATCACTGATGTGGATCAACACCTTTTTGTAGAAAGATCGATGAGGGGTGGGTATGTTTTTCACGGGGATTGCGTTCTAACCACGGATCCGACTGGACAAGCCACCGGTGTAAAGTCTAGTCGGGGATGTCATCTTGTGACATCCCCGACATTCACACCGTCAAGGAAAATGGTATACAAGGATGGTTCTTTGAAATTGACGGGCACATACCATTGGAACTTCACGATGCATTAAAAGATTTTTTATGTCCATGCTTCAAGAGACCCGTAACCAAGGCGTCTTTGAGCCCACAAAATTAGTCTTTATTTGATAATATGGGTATACATTGGAACCCCTCCAAATAAAAACTGATTGCAGATGTGAACCTGAAACAGAATATTGTTGTTAACCATGTTCTTTTACGTTGGATGGTGAACAATGGTTTCAAGGTCACTAAAATATACAGGGACCTGCAATTCAATCAAAAACCCTACTTGAAGACGTTTATTGACACGTTTGTCAGTAAACGCTCAATGGCAAAAAGTAAAGTCGAAATAGAAATATACAAACTTATTTTAAATTCATCTTTTGGGAAGATGTGTGAAAGCGTACGGAACAGATCACGTTGTTACGTCGTAACATGCCCCCAAGAATATGCATGAATTATTGTCGACCCCAATTTTACAACATTCACGAGCATAGAGCCGAATATGGTTCTTCGACACATAAAAAAGAGAAATGTTGTACTGAACATTAATATAGCGGGGGGTAGTTCAGTACTGGAAATTTCCAAAAAAAAAGCTCATGTTGTCGTTTTTTTACAATGTGTGCAAGGTACAATGGCCAAGGGAGGGGGAGGTTCAAGTTTATTATGGGGACATAGATTCTCTGCTGTTAAAAGTAAAAAACGGGAATTTATTGGGAGATTTAGAAAATGGGGAACACACCAGGTCGCGGATTTTCTGTTGTTAAAAGTTAAAACCGGGGATTTATTAAATGATTTGGAAAATGGGGTGCACATCAGCTCGCGGATGGACTACACCAATTGGAATGAGTCCCTCTACCCCGAGTTGGTGAAACGTCAAGCCCCCAATCAACTATTAATGTTAAAATCAGAGACGGGAAGTGATTTAATATCCAATTGGGTGTTCCCTGGTCCTAAAGTTTACTGTGTAGAAACACACGGCAAGGATGTGAAACAGGCATGCAAAGGGGTGCCTACACACTTGGTAAAAAACAATTTCGACATGAGTGTTTACAGAAATTGTGTAGATAGTTGTCTAGTGCCAAGAGCAAAAGTGCTAGCTATTCGCTCTCTACAGTATAGAAACTATACTCTTAGAGTGGATAAAAATGCCATGTCATGCACATCCGACAAGATCTATGTGCTCAAGAAAGTTGTACGATTACTCCCCCACGTCTAGTATCGAATTTCAGACCAAGTTAATTGTGTGTACTATGAAAACCAAGTCGGTCTGGATAAATTAACTTAAATTGAAAGAGTGCTATCAATTAACTGCAGCAGTGGCTATTGTATATAGAGTGTGTTTTTCCATAGCGCCCCCGGGGGTTGGGAGGTCCTGCCCATAGCCGGCCTTCGGCCCAGGCCAGGCCCTTGGCCCCAGGGGGTGGGGGCCTTTGGAGGGGGATTCTTATCCTTTAAATTCTTAGGCTAGAAATTTGTTCAACTGTGCTATTGCTATTGTTCATGCTGTATTTTAAGTTGTTTTTTGTCAATAAGTGCAAAATATTGTTGTTGATGTTGTTGTACAAATAGTGTGTGCTATATTAAATTTTGAAAATAAATGAAAAATATTGTTGTTGTTGCTATTGTTGTTGTACAAATAGTGTGTGCTATTAATGTTGTATTTTAAGTTGTTTTTGTCAATAAAGGAAAACAAATATGTTCTTCATGTTCTTGTTAATATACTAGATAGATCTATGGGAAAATTATTATTTATTCATTAGACAAGTATGGTTTACAGTTACTCGTAGTCCAACTCTTGTCAACCGCAGCAGTATGTATCAATTTAAAACATCATTTAGGTCGTTTCTGTGTGGCCCATCAATGTCAGGGTAACGACACTTTTGGCTGAAATAAATAAAAATTGTAATAAAATGTTTTTGGAAAAACCAAAGAAAATTTACTATTGCTATAGTATTTGGCAAGAATCCTGCGATTAAATTAAAGCTATTGCCACTGCCACGCACATGCAAATACAATTCGTACGGGGACTTGACGTTTTCAATAGTATTGAGTCAAACTCATGGCTGATTATTGATGATTTAGCTGAATAGATTGAACAGTTCTCACAGGAAATGCTACAACTGTTTACTGTTCACTCTCATCATGAACACATTTCCATAACCCTAGTTCTGCTGGCAGCGTACAGTCAGGCAACAAATAAGCCCTATGGGTACATTCTGCTAGATCTCAATCAGAATACACCCGAGGATCTACGTGTAGTCACAGATATTTTTGAAAAAGAAATTACTGTATATCTTCCGGTGAACAGTAGAAAAAGCTGTTAGTTGCCATCATGACTCTGAAGAAACTACACGAAAATAGACCTTTATTTTCTGTTCTAGACACTTCAAAACCTCCACTCAGGCAAGCCATACTCAAACATGGTGTTGACAGTTATTTCATTAATCTAATATCTGAACTTCGTTTATATTTAACTGAGGGCAATGTACACTTGCCAGAAGGTGTTAGACAACAGACAAAGCAACACCGTTCCACTGTACGTGTCTTGGCTTGCAAAAACAAAGGAAGTTTTTTAGAAGGAAAACGTCTTCTTCAAGCGGGCGAGCTTTTTTGCAGTTTTACTGCCAATAATTGCAGGACTTGTAAAAAGTTTTCTCTAGATGGCTAAACCCTATAAATTGCCTTCAATAGAACTTGTCCTCTAACCAGTTGAACACTTTGAAGACAATCTAAGCAAATTTATTTTTGATGAAAATATTGCCGATGATAAGAAGCTAGTTTTACTTCAAGATGCATTGCATCGTGTGGACAAACATAGACCTTATCGTGAGAGACCCGTCGCCGTCAAAGATCCCCCTAAAGAGGAAACATCTCCTCAAGATTCTGCACAATCAAAGGAGAAGGAATTGAATTCCATAGTGAAATCAATTGCAAACCTATTTCCAAGGACCTTTCGAGAACAGAGTAAAGGAGTATTAACATATCTGATGTTGGAAAGTGTTGGTGATGGTCAAGTTCAAGTCGATAGCACTGGCAAACGAATTATAATTCAGGGAAATAGTTATAATCTGCTTGATTTAATTTGCGATATGGTGATGAATCTTAAAGGACTTTTATCATTTGACAATAATCTATATACCTTTCTAAATGCATCAAACTTCTCTAAAAGTCTTATTGGCAAGAAGCAAATTCTCAAGAAATTAAGAGAATACAGTCCTATAACAACGCCAACAACACCATTTAAAAAAGAAGAAGAGGAAGATTTTAATTCAATCTTAGAAAATACTAGCACTCCTAGCAGCAGCAATGATTTGATAACACCAACGACGACTGCTAGACAAAAGCGAAGACGTATTGATTCACCCTCCAGTGTGCAAAAGGGGAGTGGATATTACACTACGTGTTTGCTTTCAAAATGAATGAAGTTTTGAAACATGTCTATGAAAATATTAGTGAAGTGGGAAGTCTAAGTTCCCCCACAATGTTTCTAAAGTTGCCTCTGACATAGGTGGCAGCACATTAAAAAACGCAAAAGATTATCTAGAAAATGAACCGAGTTACACACTGCATCGGATTCGCAGGCTTCTTGGCAAACAATATCGACAAACTAAAGCCTTTTTCCCTCTGCATATAATGCAAACTGATCTTTTAAATTTAGACGCAATTCAACGCTGTCACAATACACCCTACAAATATACTCTAGTGGCAATCAGTGTCTTTAGTCGCTATGCATATGCCATTCTATTGCAATCAAAGAGAGGTGTTGAAGTTGCTCAGGCTTTAGAAATTATTCTTGAACAGGATTGCTATAGAAAAATTCAATCGGATTGTGGTAGCGATTTTGTTAATCCTCATGTGCAAAACGTTCTATTGAAACATAATACAAGCTCTATCATATTCACAGCCCGATAAAGTCTGCATTGGCAGAATGATTTATAAGAACGATTCTTCTATTAATTTTAAGATATTGCACGCTGAAAAATACTGCTGCTTTTATTCATGATTTAGATAAAGTCATGCAAATATATAACCAACGACCACATCGATTGCTGTCCAGTGTTAGCCCTCGGGAAGTTCACTGCAGTTAAAATATATTTGATGCTTTTCTAAAGCAGTATTTCTGTGAAAAAAAATTGTGAAGAAGAAGTTCAATGTTGGCGATACTTTTCGAATTAACAGAACCACCAATATTTTTTATGAAAAGGGGAATTATTTATGGAGCACTGAACTTTTTAAAGTGTCCAAAATCTTAGACACTACACCCACGACATATTGACGGCGAGACACCAAAGATGATGAGATTCTCGGCGGTTTTTATGAATATGAACTGCAAAAAGTTAGAAACACTAGTGAAATTTATCAAATTGAAAAGATATTAAAGAGTCGTACTCGCAGGGGCGAGAGACAGTTGCTTGTTCGCTAACTAGGATACAACTCTGATTTTGATTTGCAGTTGAAGACATTAACAATGCCCAATGATTTCTATGCGACATTCATGTCCAATGTTTCCGATCCTCTCTACAATGATTTGAGTAGAACAAGTAATTTTTGGACGAAACTCTCCCCCACCATCAAATACGGCGCGTATGAAGTGGCTCTTGTCGATTGTATTCTCAAAAATACACATGACATCCTGAGAAAACATAGCAAACATGATATAAAAATTATACCCTGTGATTGGCCCCCCCCAGGTGATTAAGAACAAATTTAAAAGATCAATTGGTTGAATTATCCATATATTGAATTACCTTACGAAGAACTCACCTGTATGAATGATTTATGTCGTTCTATCAATAAAAAAATTTTCGCCCGTAACAAATGAGCTTTCATTTCAATTATTCAAAGGAAGAGGGCAAGATCTATATTAATTCACCCATTGCCGATGAAAAGGTTTTTTTCAATGATAATCTTAAGGATGTTCTTGACTTTAAGCTCAATATAATCAATTATAAAAGTGCTGGAAACACAAATTTTATTTTTGCTGACTACCTACCTGCCTTCTCCACGGACACATGTATATTTCTCTACGTTTCATTTATTGAAACACCCAGAGTTGGCAATAGCAATGTCCCCCTCCTGCGAGTTCTTGAACGAAAAACCAATCAAGAACATATTCACCATTACAATATACAGCATCTTCAGCATATCCCTGTAAACACTTTCTATTTGGAACTCTGTCAGTTAACACTAAGAACTGAATTAGATGATCCCCTAGCAATACCCAAAGGTTTGACTGTGATTACATGGCATTTTCGACCCATTCAACAACAATCTGTATAATAGAAAAGTGGTATTCATTTGTCCTGATATTGACTGCTATGTTAATACTCTTGGCCCAAGACAACTGGGTAATGGAATGGACTATTAAAATGGTCACTCATCAATGTCCGGCTTTGGTCTTGGCAGTTGGTTTGCTAAGCTGTTTCGCTCTGCACTACCTCCAGCTAGAAAATATATTGTCCCGGCTGCGACAGATTTTACATCCTCTACACTATACGATTGGGGCTCTGGCAAGGATTTTAAAAAAAGTACCTCGGAAAATCTTAGGTCCAGTGCGCGAACCCTTGGCGAACAATTCAAATCTCATTAAAATGGAAAAGGCTTAAAAAGGTTGAGAAACAGTGCACCACTCATCAGTCTCTACTCAGGTCAGAAACAAAAGACATCACCCCTGTCAAAGAAAAGAAGGAAAAAGACGACACATAGAGTAAACAGTAGAAGAAGAAGCCCCAGGAAGAGAATTGTTAGATCGAAACTGGATTTCTTTTCATAGATGGCATATCTACCGCATAAGGATATCCAAACTTTAATCACTTCAAATTTAAATCTATTCGATGCAGAAAATGTTGATGTGAGTGTAGAACATGGATACTATGAACAATTTTATCCACAGCAACCCCTCTCCGATAATATCCACTTTCAAATTTATTCCAATGAAGACTACTTTATGGACATGTCTTCGACATTTATAGATTTACGAATGAAAGTCCGGAAATCCGACAATACATTGCCAATTCTTGCCGACGGAATATCCTATGAAAATTGTATATTACACAATTTATTTCGTCAAATTAGTGTCTACATAAATGGCAATCTTGTGAGCACAAGCAACAATCTCTCGAATTATACAAGCTATATGCAATTGATGCTGATGACACCCAGGTTATACAAGGAATTTGGAGGCACCTCCAATGGATATGAATATATTACTAATACTGATAGTACAGATGCACTTAAAAGTGCTACAACTAGTGAATTACATCTGGTTGGAAAAATTTATCATGAAATATTTAATATACCCCAATGGCAACCACAAAATATTAAAGTGGATGTAAAATCAACGCTTGCTCCATCTAATTTCATTTCACGAAAGGAACTTCCTGCCAATCCTGATGTAACTCTCTCCCTCACCTCGGCAATACTACATGTACGAAAGCAGCAGGTTATGAGTTCTGTTGCTTTGGCAGTGGAAAAACTGAGAGTCAGTGGAAATAATACTACACTACTTGTTCCTCATACAATCACCAATAAACGTCATATTGCCACAGGCTCACGCACCTTCACCGACTCATCCTTTATCAATGGCGAAATTTCGTCAAAATTAGCATTGGCATTTGTAAAAAGTCCTAGTGCAATAGGATCGTGGACTGGATGCTCACATAAATTTGAGATGTTTGGGCTTTCATCTCTTGTCTGCAAAGTAGATGGAATCCCACTCTACAATCTATCTTTTGATGAATCCTATAGGACATTGATTGAGTTGACCATGCAAACCCTAGATCGTGATTCACAACTATTTGAAAATGGTATAACCGAAGATATGTTCGTTAAATCACATGGTCTCATTGTATTGGCCCTGTCTGGCACTCAGGATATGAGTATAGTACGAACGGGGAGTGTGCGTTTAGAGTGTACATTTGCGGACCCATTAGTTGAGAGTATTGCACTAATCTCGCTAAATCAATTTGAAACCTATTGGGAAATCACTCCCAAAGGCAGTGTTCTACTAGACCTTGCACCATGAACACCAGTCAAATAATCAATGTATTTAAAATGGACCCCTACATGTCCAAATGCAGATCCTATTGTTTACCCTCGGACTTCCTTGGAAAAATTCAAAGTGCAAACAATACCCTAATCATTGTTAATAGCAGTCCGTCGACTGTAAATACTGGCAATTGGCTGTGCATCTTTCAAACAATGAAGACGACTGAATTTTTTGATTCTCTCGGTCTACCCTTTACATTCTATACTCATCACATCAGCAACTACATTGTGAGATGGGGGAAAACTATTTTACAAAATCGGAAGAGAGTGCAGGATCGGACGACTAAAAGCTGTGGTTTCCATGCGCTACTATACTTCGTGTTCAGATGTCGCAGCTATTCTTACAGGCAGTTTCTCAACATTTATGTAGACAATCCACGCCTGAATAACTTTATGGTGGAAAATATCCTCTCAGACCTGTATGATATTAATTTTAGTGCCCTACGAATAAAGTGATTTAAAAATGTATGTGAATTTGTTTATTAATAAAGAAAAAATATATATACAACAATGTCTTATTCTTCACTTTAGATTTCTTCTTCGGTGTATAGGCAACTGTCATGAACCACTAATACTGGTAGATCATTTGAATTCACTTTATATTGATCTTGATTGACGGCAAAGTCAGGGTCACATTTTCTACAGTATAATGTAAGTTCACTCTTGTCGTATCTTTTTGTATAGTCAATGATACTATTTGCATTCATATTGTGAAATTCACGTCTTTCAATCTGCCTATTTGAAGTAATATCACATACACTGTTTTCAAATGGTGAATCACATTCGGTAACTGCCAAATAAAAATCACTAAGTTTATAGTCATAATAGGCAGTGTCGTCACAATGATGACGTAGAAACCAAATTGTCTGGTTACCCCAACAGTTGAATCGTAGACCTGATTATTCCTCCCAGAATAATTTAAATCCACGACGATACCAATCTCGTAGAAATAAACTAAAATCACGTATGGGGTTCTTTCCAATCATACCCAGGATACCGGGTAATTGGAGCATAGATGTCCTCTAGGGTGAGAGTCACAAATCTATTCAAGACATGAATTACATCCTTTAATATGTACTGCATATCCTCTATGTAATTTACAAGGATTGCATAATTTGCACTTTTCATTATATTCATCAATAATTGTACAGTTCTCACATAATAACCCACTGCCAAGAGTGTACATGCATAGTGAACATGTATAGAATATTTTTGGTTTCCGTTGTCAACTCTCTCACAGCTAAAAAGAAACTGATCCACGTTCGATAAATTCAGAGGGGAATCGGAGAGGAGTAACTCTGTGATGTTACCGCTTTTGAAGGGGGAGCCATCTACATTGAATCTAAGGCAATGTTTTCAAAAGTATATCCACGATATTATTCTGCTTTGTTTCAATAAATATATTAATAAATTGAGTAAAAGCATTTGAGTCACGTCGTAAAAGCTTCGTACAATAGTTCAATGGGGGAGAATCAGTTTTCATTATATTGTCAAGTCTTCTCTGTGAGAATATCTCCCGTTGAAGGGATAGCTCGAGAAAATCATCATCCAAAATTAAATGTTTTTCCATAATCACAAGATTCGACATAATTCTCTCTTTCTCAAATTTATTCATTTTTCACTCCTATCACTCTCACTGCTGACTCTAGACTAACCATGATTCGTTCCACTTTATGATATTAAATAACCTAGCAAAAAGAAAGGAGACATTTTCGATTTCGAAACAATTTTTTTGAGCGTGTATAATTACAACAATAATATATATTACACATATACAATCAGCGATATAACTTATTGTCCTCGATATTCTTCACTGTTGCATTTTAAGCACTTTGAAGTCTTTTCACATGTGCTATTTTAGCTTTTGCAGCGAAGCATAACTGATCCTCCATTTTAAATTTGCTCAAAGATAACACATATCTTGCATATACTTCATCCCATTCAAGACAAAGCCGTGATTCTCTCGTGATTTCCATCGCAATGTTTGGTGCTCTTGTATCATGGCTAATAACTCCACTATCAACTTCTAATAGTGTTAAAATTCCACTCATTATTACAAATATATCTTAAAGAATAAAGTCAAACTGTTCTCACTCCTTGAATTCTATTCTCACACTAATAGCAACTATAGTAAAAATCCTTCCTTACATTCACTGCAATCTTGTTCCGTTCATATTTCCGACTCCCTGATTGACCAAGAAAGAGACACGTGATCCTGTCCTGTTAGACTCCCTCTTATCCAGCAATGTTTTAAACATCTGTCTATATCCAAGAAACATGAAACAAGTTGATCAACAAACAGAACTATGAAACAACATCATATAACCATCAAACAGAACAGAACTATGAAAAAAAACATCAAACACGTTGACCAACAAACAGAACTATGAAACAACATCAAATCATATAATCATCAAACCATATCAAACCATCAACAAACAGAGCTATGAAACAACATTATATAACCATCAAACAGAACAGAACTATGAAAAAAAACGTCAAACACGTTGACCAACAAACAGAACCATGAAACAACATCACACCATAATCATGAATAAATTATGTTCATCTAGGGCTGGCATCCCCCTCCCCACTGGCCGGGGGGCATAAACAGTTTTTATAGAACGTGTTGTCATAGAAACTTCAAAAAGTGCTCATTCGATTAGAAATTGAAATAGCTAGTGCCTTTTTAATAGTCAAAAGTCATTGGAAGGCAACTAACACCCCTTTCACCCCCACCATTTCCCCAAACACATTCAGTCAAAATTTCGAGATAGTTATTTGGTTCCACGCAGCTAAAGTTCAGGAAATTACACGTTTGAGCAGGACACACCCCCCACAGTCTTCAGGGAAAAGGTTATAAGTTATGACCTGGAGGCATACAAGTTTTTATTGAAATCTTTGTTGTAGAAACTTGAAAAATGGCTCATTCGATTGGAAATTCAAAGGTCTAGTGCCCTTTTCAATAGGCGAAAGTGATTGGAGAAAGACTAACGCCCCTCTCACGCCATCCATTTTCCCAGAGACATCCAATCAAAATTTTGAGATAACCATTTTGTTTAACGTAGTTGAAAGTTCCGGAAATTAGGCCTTAAAGGATGAAATCCACCCTGACAGGCCTTAGGGTAAGAGTTGTAATTTATACCCTGGGGGCATATAAGGTGTTTATAGGAAGTGTTGTCGTAGAAACTCAAAAAAAGCTCATTCGATTGGAAATTCTCTTTTAGCGTTAGTGTATCAAAGCTTCCATAGAAAGTAAACAGATTTTTTTGCGAATGGTATCAAGTTTTCGATTTCAGGTCAACTAAAGGAGGTATGAAACTAAATTAAACACTACTATTTGTGTCCAGATTTTTAAGAGGGTCTATGTTGTTAAAAATTGCTAAAAAAATCTCCAGCGTACAAATATATATTTTTTTACTAAAAAAAATATAAATGTTTTTACTTTATAACTTTAATAAATCAAACAATATTAACATTTGAATTACTAAATATCAGTGTATGTATATTAAATTGGCAATGCACATTCATTTGTAATTTTTTCAGTAAAGTGCAAATTACGTTCTGGCCTTAGGAAGGCATAGGGGTTTTGAGCCCAACTGACGTTAATTTCTCCTCGTTTTGAGTTTGACTCGGTTATTTATTGTAATTTCTGTTCGTTTTGGGTTTTGTTTATTTATCAGTAGTAACCTATCATGAGCTCCGAACCCTACATAATTTATGCATGTTTTTATGGTTTTTGTCACTGAGAATGAAAAAACAGGATTTTTCTCACTTTGATGTATTTTCATGGTTTATTGATTCTAATGGGGTCAATGACACCTCTTTCAAGGTCGATTTATTTGTTGTTTCCAAGTGTATTGTCTCCGGGGTAAAGTTTGCACATGAGCATTAACGGTGGGAAGAGATATATTGATCTAGGACAAGATGGAGGAAATGGATTTCTGAGAAATTGATTGTGTAATCGACAAGGACAAGTGAATTTCTGAGAAATTGATTGCGTAATCGAAGGGGAGCTAAATTTCTGAGAAAATGTTTGCGTAATCGAAGGGGAACTAAATTTCTGAGAAATTGATTACATAATCGGTGGGGAGAATGTATTGATCTGATAACGGGAAACAGGATCAAGTGTCCATTTCTAAGCCAATAAGGGAGCCGGTTACATAAGATGTCTTTCTATAAACCAATCAGAGAGTCAGTTACATATGGTTTCCCATTATATCACAATTTGCACTTGAGATTTCATGTATAATGGACATGCGTTGTGATTAAACATTCAGAAAGTTATGTGACACAATGGATAAAACATTAAATATTATTGATTTGTATACTCTGGATATATCGATTAACAATGTGAGTTCTGTTTAGTAAATTTTCGTACTTTATTTTCAAATAAAATCATTTTACCTAGCCCCCCTCAGTATATTTAAATTCAGATAACCCCCCTCCCCCCACACAATACAAACTGCACTATATATTGTTTATACTCGCTACAAAGCGTAAAATATGTTCTTTTTTACCACATAAACCTAACCTCCCCCTTCACATCCGTTTCTGTTTATGACTTTAATTCTTCCAATCGAAATAACTATGTTTTGAATTCTCCTTTTGACAGCCAAATTTCTGTCTATCCCTTATCTATTAAGCCGCTATGGTTTGACTTAAGCATTTCCGGGAAGTTTTAAATAGCTGATAATTATGGTCACTCTTTTAAAGTACATCCGGCCTCTCAATCCTTATGTTAATGGCTTAACCAAGAGGTTTCACAGAAAAAAGGATACTTTTGATCAAATTAACATCATAGCTTCTTCATCGCAAATTTGACTTTTGCTTTACTGAAAAGGGGAGAGGGACTTTCTTCTGTAAAAAGGGGGTGGGGGGTTGTTAAGAGGGGGATGGATGTCAGTTTCATGTAATATTCATTTTCTATTTTGAGTAATCAGTGTTTATATGATGGGGGGGGGGTTTAGGGTTGCAGTGCCTCGCTTCTAACACCTTCATTGTAAAGTGAAAACAAAGTGTCTCTTCGCGTGAAAAGTAAGAGGGTCGGGGCTTCTAAGAAAAAAAAATACATAACTTTATTATGTGTAAATTGAATAGCATTTGATTTCTCGCAATTTTTTACTTTTTGCTTTACTGAAAATTGGGGGAGGGGGCTTCTTTGTGATAAATGCTTTCTAGACAAAATTATGGTTATGGGGGTGGGGACTACTAATTTTTCTTCTGTAAAAGAAGGGGAAAATTAACTCAATACTAAATTTTTTCTTCTTTTTAAGGACAATTATGAAGAATATGCACCTCCACCTGAAAAGAGAGAAAGGGTTAATAATAAAACCCCTGCGAAGGCGACAGTTGTGCAGTATGGTCGCTGGCCGAGGCCCTCCAGACAAGTGATGCCTGCCCAAGTCCAATCCAATAAGGAACCAATGCAACCTACCAGTATCATCGCCGTCGCCGCATCTGTGCAAGCCCGTGACATCGCTGGCTCGACTGCACAAGTCCGTACCGCCACTGGCCCTGCTGCAGAAGCCGCAACCCAATCTGTGCAAGAACATAACGCCGCCGGCCCGTCCACCCTCCATCATGCATTGCCTGGGCCTTCAAGAGCTGCCCCACCTACACAAGGTCAGTAGGTTGCCCTCCAGCATGCTTCACCAGGGCCTTCAGGCACACAAGTCCAGTCGGAATATAAAAATATGAGCATTTTTACCTGGTTATAAAAATGTCTAAACAAACCCATTCTTCAACACTGTAAAAATGTGTAAGAGATATTAAAATGTTATTTTCTCTCTAATCCCCCTCCACACCCCTTGTTTTAAATTTCTCTTTTCCCCCCTCCCTCAGAGATACCTAAATATAATGTAATTTTTTTTACTTGTCAAAGAAACTGCTCTTTTTCTATCACCTTATTTTCTCTGCCTACTGTAGACATCTTCGCTATTTTTTCAAGCTCATAACAATATTTTTAGCTAATGTCTAATTAAAAGCGTGTCAGAGATATTAAAAGACATTGTTCCCCCTTTTAAATCAGATCAATTATTGTATACATTTGGTCTGCTGAATTCTCATAGTGAAGCCAAAAAAGGCACTATATTCCGATCATAATTTCCTCATAGCAAAATCTTTGCGTTATAAACTGCTTTTATTTAAAAACAATTTTCTATCGGAAAGAGTTAGGCTATCAAGTAAAGACCGCGGTTTTTTTCCGAATCAGATAAAGAGTATTAATATGAAACTTTTTGATGGGTTGTTTGAACAAAATCAAAACCTTCTATGTCATCTTTTAGATTGTGTTAAGGTGGATCTTTCAGAATATATATAAAATAGGGAACTAAATGCTATTAAGCGCAGTTTTAAATAATAATCCAATTTTTAAAAAAAGGAGGTGATTTAGACACTTTGAAAATAAGCTATTTTTCTTTTATAGGTTGTTCTGGTTCCTTATTCAGCATCTCCCCCTTGCTCGTCAGTTGGAGAAGGAGAAGACGCGCCTGTGGAGTCCAACAATGTAGCAGGGGATGGTATCATTAACGATATTCCAAATAACATTGACAATTTTTTAGCTGATTATTTTAATGTTGACTATAGCACAGTTGAGCAGGGAGACTTGAGTCCAAACACCTTACAAATTTTAGAGGATTTTCCCAATGAATTAACAGGGAACCTTCCCCCCACTGATTACATACTTCCAATTCAAACAACTCAGGTGGCTTCCCATAGCCCTATTATTGAACAATGTGGGGGAGGGGGTGATGATAATATACAAAAGAGGGAGGAGGAGGAGGGGGTAATATCCAATATACGATATTTCCCGAGTTTCAACTCTCAAACACAATTTTAAATACAATAGTTGTCTATACTGCAACTTTTGGTGACCGTTTTAATTCGCTTTTGGGTGGTAATTTTGTGTTTGACCCTGTATAAATTGTTCATGAATATGTAGATAGAATTCGTGCACTGCTAGAAAACCAAATTCAGTTGTGGGGGGAGGTACGGATTCAATTAAGGTATCTATTGTTTTAAAGGTGTTTTATTTAAATGAGGGAAAAAGTGAGGTGTATCATCATTATGTACACACCGAGATGCGAGTGGTCTATCCAAATTTTGAGGGTGTTTTTTCGGAGTGGATAGGCTACATTGTTACGCATCTCGAGAATTATAACGAAAACGAGAGCGGGTCTGTAGTTCTTTATTTTGAAAATTTAAGTGTTAATATTTGTAAATTTAATAAAGATTTTATTTTAAGAGGGGGGCATGGGGAAGGGAGGGCAATTGAATTAAAATATAATCTAGATTTAGAAGGTTGTCAAGGTGTCCAGCGGATCTGTCTTGAAACAGATCAAAAATGTTTCAAGTACGCTTTCCTCATATCAGCATTCGAGCCTTTAGCACGTGACGCTACCCAGACGAATTTAGATCACTGGGCTTTACATGGGAAGGAGGGGTCCGATTTTCCCATTGTAGATTTTTCATGTTTAGAGGGAAAGTACCCAGTAACGCTCAGGTCTATTAATATTTTTGAAAGGGCTAATGCCCATTTAAATATCGGCGTTACTGTGGTTCAGTATGAGACTGAATTTGAAGATGGGGTTCGTTCTAAAAAGAAGGGGTGGTGTTCCCAGTAAGAGGTCCGTTGATTGAATTGGTGAAACACCGGGTTTGGTTGTTGTACACACCACGTAGTGAACCCAATTCAATTGGCCATTTTAACCCAATTACAGACATTTGTGGAGTTCTGGGGGATGGTAAGATTAGGGGGACACGTTTCTACTATCCAAAATGCCTGTCTCGATTTTGGACTGAATAAAAGTTGCAGAATCATATGAAGCACTGTAGACGGCATGGCTACCAGTCAGTGGAAACGCTTTCAGGGGATAGGGCTATTTTAAGTTTTAAAAATTTTCAAAACACCCTCCTCCAGAGCAATAAAATCTCGTTGGATTGTGAAGGGAAGTTAGTGGATGTGAACGATCTTCGATTTCAAAACCGAATCAAATAACATAAAGCTATTGCAGTTTCCTACGCCCACGCGCAAAGAGACAGTTCTAACACTATGCAGTTGTTAGAAATAGTTGAAACGTTGGACGAGGGAGAGTGTATGGTTAAGGCACGGACTAAATTAATTGGCACCACTAATGGCGCTATTTATCGTTTGATAAAAACTCATTACCCCATGCTGTTGTCCGCTGAGGATCTTCTAGCTATTAAAATTAAAAACTGACGCTTGCTTCGTAAGGAAGTGTTGTAAGAGGGAGATACGGGGAAAGGGGCAAGAGGGGATAAGGGGAATGTCAGAGACCACACTACATTTTGACAGGAAATAGCCGCGTGGGGGATTAATTTTAGAGGGGTGGCGCATCAGTCGTCTAACATAAACGTTAGCCAGCAGTTTTTTATTCCAGTTTTTATTCATAATTCAAATTATGATTTAAAATTTATTTTACCGGCACTGGCACGTATGCACAGGGAGAGAGGGGGAGTAGATAGTCCATGGGTAAATAATTCATTTACCTATAACATCATTCCCAAATTGGCGGAGAAGCTGGTGCTTCTCGAGTTGAAAGGGCAGGTAGTAAATAATGGGAATACGTGCTGGAATAAAATCAGGTTTTTAGATTCTTTTATTTTTTTCCCAAGGCATTGAGTCAATTGATTCAAGTGCAGAAAAGTGACAATTTTGATATTTTTCCTTTGCTTAAACAGCAATTTCCAGACAGTGAAATGTATGACCTATTGACCTGTAAAGGTGTATATGCATACGACTAATACTGTTCTGGCGCTCGCTTAAGCGAGGAGAAACTACTTCCAATTGAAGCTTTCTATAATTCACTCACCAACAGTGAATGCACAGCCGAGGAATATAAATTTACCAAGAAGGTGTGGTCTAAGGGGAATTGTAAAATGGGTGGGATTATTGTAGACTGTACTTGGCCAATGACGTTTTAACTCTGTTAGACATAGTCTGCAAGAACACAGACCAAATCTATTCAGAGTTTGGACTAGATATAGGCTATTATTTTTCCACAACACATTTGGTGATGGACTTGATTTTAAAAATTAGTAGGGAGGAAATAGGTGTAGCGATGAAGGTTTTTATGTGTGTGGTTATAAAAGAAAAGGACTAGGCTTAATTGTGGTCATAATTATTGGCCGCGTCGAAGGTAATATTATGCTCAAAAGCCGTGAACTTACACCTTATAAGTCCTCCGATAGCGCCGCTTATAGCGCTAAAGATTGTGCCATCGAGCCCTGCGCCACAACAATGGGGATTGAAGTAAATTTTTAACCGCGCCACCCTCAATTATCGAGGGAAAATAAAATGTGTAGCCATATAAATGTGACTTCCTTTCTTCGAGTTATCTGGAGATCAGATTCCCTGGGAACGTCCTTAGAGATTTGCGAACTAATTACCTGTTATTAGACTAGAGGCAGACATATAAAATGAAATAAACACAGGTAAAAAACCATAGATTTATTGAGACTTGAATATTTAGGTGAACAGCAGTGAGTTACTTCAAACGACAACAACGGTGACTGAGATACAACATGAAAGAATTGCCAAGCTTGAGTGGCGAAATAATTCTATCTGAGTGGTCCTGATTCTAAATTACGAATCCTTCCAAAAGCACATTTTTCCCACTATCAAATGTAGTTTTTTTTTCTGCGCTGTGAGAACTGGTTCACCATTGGCTCGAGTGGCCCAAGGATGCGAACCCTTCGTCCACTAATCTTTCTTAAATATTTTTGATGATTTAGACGTTCACACGGCTCTTATCGTTTTAACTTCTTTAGAAATGTTGTGCGTAGCACCTTTTTTATTGCTCACTGTCTTAGCGAAATCCAAAGCTTGGATAGCGTCGTTCTTTGTTGAGGCTAACTGCGGTTTTTTTCTATTAGGTGATTAATGACTTTTCATTTTTGAAACTAGATTTATCTTAATTATAGGAGTCGGAATTATCTTTAGAAAGAAGGAACTTTATTTTGGTATTTTAAATGCATCGTGTTTTACTCCCGGTACATATTACCCTTCCCGTCAATTAATGACCTCCTGTCATTAGTACTTGCTTGCCTTTGGGCTTTTAAAATGTTCGCAATTTATTAACTATTTCTTCTACATAATTATTTTATATTTATGTTATGGCTTGATCTGGAGTGCTACAAATCTTCTCTATTACTTTTCTTATTTTATTCTACGTCCCTATCTGAAATTCATCTACCGGACTAAGATTATTCATGGTTCTAGGCTAGCTACTATACTTAAAAATTTTTTCTTCTACATCTAACACTGATTACTTTTACATTTCCAACAAGGCTGGGGCTATTCTACCTTCACATTTTTTTTTGAATTCACTTTTTACAAGTTTTTTTTGCTGTTTATATGGCACACTACTTTCTATCTATGCTACATTAAATGAATAGCTCGACAACGCTACACATAACTATATCTGGACATCTAACATTACATGCAGGATCGATTTAAAACACACAATATTGGGTTTACCATATTCACTGGTAACATTAAAACACTTTCACTGGAGATGTTTGCTACGCAACGTTAATGATAGGATATTGGGATTTTTGAGTTATCAAAATTGTTAAGAAGTAACATATATAAATTCACATCTATTTTATCACCATTCGAGTCTTTAGTGTACTCAATCCTTCTGTTGTAGATTATTGTCCTTCCTCTTTTCGTCTTGGCAAAATTTCTCAAAGCACTTACGTTATGGTTTCTTCATGGGACAGTTCAAGCACGATTGTGTTCACACGATGAGCTTTCTCTAATTGTCAACTGGGAAATGATGCTTCCAACTACAGGGGTTGTAATATGCTATCAGGGTTCATTCTCACCTGCTTTTTGATAGTTCATAGGGTGCCTTATCATTAAGGGGTCGAACACTGGGAGTGCGTTTATTTTCTTCTCAGCATATCATTTTTAAGATACTTTGAGCCACATAGAGAATGTATTCTCGCATAAAATTGTTCATTTGTGTCTCTTATAAAATGGTTAGCTCATGGCTTGCGTCTATTAACCTTTGCGGTAACTCCTAGGTTAATCATGGGGGAATTGAAGTTTGGGTTTGGCACAGGTCGACATCAAACTATAGTGACTCCTTCAACATATTGTCTTTAACTTGTGGGAGGGGCATATTGTCACTGGCTTGGTCACTGGGGCTAATTTTGGTTTCTATGTCCTTTTTCCAGAAATTATCTCGTACATTTATGGCATAACAGAGATATGAACTTTCCACACAGAGGGAATAGGATGGATTCTGAGAGATGGTCGAAAGGGATTCGACGCGTGAATCTGCGTTATATAAATAATTTTCGGGATCATCAAATATCATCACTATACAGTCAAATGGTTCTTGGGTCCATAATGATTATCAAAGGCGATATTTATGTATTTATATCTTGTACTGATCGATGGGGTTCTCAGAATTTATGTGATTATATAGTTCGATAATGCGCTGGATACTGAGATTCAAATATAATGTTACCTGATACGTAATATGGTTCATAGTCGAAGAAACAATAATCAAAGCTAACTGTTGTTTTCGTAGACCAAGCTGGGATGAAAATTGCCTGGAGTGTATGGAGAGTACTCTTCTTTGGTTGAGGTATGATGAAAATAGATGCTACTAGCTTGTATCTGCACTGGGCAACTCATTGTAATGCTCGATATCCAATGTGTCAATCCACTTCCTGTAATAAAAATAACGAGGCAGAATCACACGTTCTTTAAAGTAAATACTCATAGTACAAATAAGTCACGCATTGATCGGGTACATGAATTTTACGCTATGAGACAGAGTTAAATAAATACACTAATATTAGTACACAAAACGAAATTTTTATCGTGTTGGTTATAATAAAACGACATAATTCCCATTGGTAAATTTAATACATAGAAGTCTCTTCTAAGTTGTTATAGCCTAACTACGTTATAAACTATTAATTCTTTAGCTTTAAGTGTGGTCTCTTATTATACTTTCTAAAATACACCACTACATACAATCTATTTTAACTTCTTTCAATACTTAGTTTATTTTTACGTTTGATTTAGGATAATCATTCATAACGAGGTTATACTGCATAGTTAATTTTGAGGTCAAATGTTATAACATGTTTCATGCATGCATTGTTGAAGCACGCCCGTGCTGTTTAAGAACCACAATTTGCAGCGTCATAGCCGCACAGTTTTACGTAAACAACCTTACAATGAGGGAACAAGACATATCAAGGACGAGTGGAGACCTCTATACCCGCTCGTTTTCTAATGTCTTCCCTTTTTCTTGGCTTAGACGTTCTCATGGGGTTCCGGGTTTAACCTATGCATTTCAGCTGTTTTCCTGTGTTCTTCTCTTGGTTTTCACTTTCTTAGTCTCAGGATTTTTCAGTAATTAAAAGTCAATAGGGTTCTTATGGTCAGGGAAGTTACGAATACGAAACATATGGCCAATAGTATGTTCCAACGTAAATTGGTCGATTCTTTGAGTTCATTCGTGTTTCTTTTTATTCTTGTTACTTATTGAAACAAGGTCTCGGAAGGTTTGGGGTCTAATTTCATAAGGGTCTTCTTTGCGTTATGGCTGGCTCGCTATGAATTATCCTGCTTGGATATTACTTCATGTTTTACAATATCTTGGGCCACTGCGTGAACAACGAGGATTATGATGATATTCTTAAGCATCATCTTATTTTTTGTTTCTAGAATTAACTTATCATTAATTTTACCAATTTTTTGCAAAATTCGTTTGTTTACTGCTTTGTTATTATTATTTTTTTTTTCAAAGGCACTTTAATTTTTACCTAGGTTATTTCTTATTATGTAATCATTTTGTGGAATTGGCCAAAAAAAACTGATTTGTAGGCGTAAAACAGAATAATTATTTTAGGATTAGATGGGTTAGGAAAGTAAAGTTAGGACCTCCTAGCTTTATTTTGGTCGTAATATACCTCTGAGATATAACCTTCAAGCTTAGTTAGTAATTACAATACAATTTAACTTTGCACTATGTTTCTCGAGTAAAAAACAAATGAATAATCAGGCGTGCAGCACATAAATTAAACTGGTTTCCGATTTTATTTGTAGGCCTAAAATAATTATAATCTGCACTAAAGCAAAATATTTCATATATATGGGGTAAATTTCTTCCACAGTTACTTACTAATAGATAGTTTTGAGTTTAGAATCTTCTCTTAATTTTCTTGTTACTATTTTTATAGGCGTCTCTTTTTCTTTGGTAAGTTTTTATACGCTTCAGAAATAATTTACTACCAAGGGATTTGTATTCTTCAGACTCAGGGTCAAATAAAAATTGTTTGTAATATTGAGTTTCCGCTAAAGGATGATGTACGCCTTCGTATTTGGTACATTGTGGATTATCTTCGAGGTTATATAACATTTCGGGTGCTCTTCATTTATTAAGGAATTATAAGTATGTTTGATTGGGTTACATAAAATAAAAACATTTGATAGGTTGTTATGTAGGTGCCTTATTAATAATTGTAAGCAACCATGTTGTTTTATACTTTTTCTCCCATATTTTGTTTTGACTTCATCTCTAGCCGGACGATACTTGGGGGTATTCGCGAGTGCTAAACCCTAGTTATAAGTGTGGGGTGCATACCCTTTAATGTTGTAGGTTAAATCTCATTCTTTCTCATATATTTGATTTCCTTGTTCGTCCACAACTAACATAGCTGCCGAATATATAATGTTATCCTTCGCGTTCATTAAGCTAATGAACTCAGTATCAATTATCGCCTTTCGAGTAGGTTTTGATTCCATTGTCGTGATCAGAAAATGCTCACAGTTAGAACCTGGGTCAATTCTTCATAGAAAATCTGAGGGGACCGCCAAAACCCAGCAAATTGAGCGCCGCGTGGGCTTTGAGTTCCTCCCCAGGCTTCCCACAAAACGTGGTCCATCTATTTAGATTTGATTACACAACTTAATACTGAGTAGGGGATTGTCTCCATAGTTTCCATCGACTCTATACGCGTCGTTCCAATGACCAAGTATAACAACAACACATATAGAGTCGATGATATTGACTCTGAAAACACGGTCGGTAGGGGAGACCGAACCTCCCCACCCCATGATATAAGTTCCGTTATTGATCTCAATAACTGGGTACATTATAGGTTATCCAACTGATTAATTCACATTTATAAGGGTATAGTTGATTTTCGTAAGGTAGCTACCTAGTAGGCAGAATGTGCCACACAGGACCTAAAAACACTATTTGTCACCATCGGTCGATCACGAGCTTTCCACCTTGGGCCTTTCTCCCTGATCGTTGACGTTTTGACATCACTTGTATTATATATATTTTTTTTTCATTAATATTTACTTGGTTAACTTTACTTGCACACGGTTAGATTTATTATGGTGGATCATGAGTTGATTTTTCATAAGGGATTTGAAATTTGTCTTTACATTAATTAGGGATATTTCCATCTGTCAGTTTTTTTAACCGTTCTGCCTGACCATGTCGTGATTTTTTCCTCGATTTCTTGTGGTTTTTTCTTTTTCGGTTTTTCTAGCAAAATAATATCAAACTTTTTGTATTGTTTTTTCAAAAATTATCGCCCTTTTAATTTAGTTTTTTTACCGTGTGCGGCTGCTGAAGTCGGTCTTGACTTTCCTATTTCTTTAGCTACTATATGGTCTGATTAGCCGTCAGACTCTTCGGAACTAGTTTCAGACGAATCCGGATTAGAACTTTTAGAGGTGACACTTTTTGAGGTATCACCCGCCCTTCCTTCGTAAATTTCTACTCCTTTGGAAGTAGAAGGTTTATTCTCTAAGTCCTCGTCTTGAGTCTTCAACTCGGGGGATTTGAAAGATTCTTGAGAGCTTTGGGAGGAATCAACAGTTTTTGCGGGGTTCCTCCACTGTTTGAATGCCATGTCCTCAAGGGGATGAGGCATTTTTGCGCTAGGGTTTCCCTCCATGAAGTCCACTGTTTAGGTTTGACCTTGGACACCGTTATATCATGATATTGACCTTGCTGGTCATCCATGGGAGTTTTATTCTCGGGCAATGTACTTTGACTCGTTTTTATGGGAAAATTTATTAAATCCATAGCCTCTCGTAGGTTTGTTTTAGTTAAATCTTTGGGAGGAGTTTTCTTTACAGTAATACCGGGGTTTCTACAGCTCTGTTTAATTCCTCCTGTAAGGACAGGGGCCTTTCTATCGGTGTTGCTGGGGAAACCATATCGTCTGGAATTCTTTTGGGGGGACAAGGGGTCGAAATTTTATCGGGGGAAAATTGGGTTTTTGGAGATATTGTATAATCTAAATCTCCTGCGCTCTCTGGTGGTGAACTTTTTGAGCTTTTTGGCGTTTCTATTCTTACTGGTATTAGGGATTTTTTCTTTTGAATGACCAGATTTTTCATAGCTAAAAATTCTTCAAAATTTTCCTCATCACTGTCATTCTCAAAATAGTCTTGCTTGAAATTGAAGGGTTTTAGCTCTGCCAATCTTGATCTAGGGGGCTCATTTTCGGCATCTGACGAATCAGTAGAGGAGGGATGTGACACCCATCTCTCTGGAAATTTGGCTCTTTTTATTCGGCTAACGTGTGCCTTGTAAGTTCTTCCGCTATCGGTATTTTCCATTTTAAAAATATAATCGTTATCGTACTTTTTGACTATTCTGTACGGTCCAGAATATTTGTTGGAAAGTTTTTTGCCTTCCGTTTTTGCCTCGTTCTTTAGGTAGACGCAGTCTCCTACTTTGAAATCTATACTCCCCTTGACTTTGGGTTGATTTCTTAGCTCTTGGCTTATTTTACATTTTTCAACTCTTGCCTAACTATTTTAAAATTTTTCCTCATCCTATTTATGAATTCTTGTTTGTAATCTTCCGAGTTATTATAATACTGCCGAGATTCAATAATCTCATTATACGGGATTCTAAAATCACGACCAAAAAGTAAATAAAATGGATTGTCTTTAGTTGGATAATGGATAATCTAAATCTCCTGCGCTCATCGATGAATAACTTTTTGACTTTTTGGCGTTTTTATTCTTACTGGTATAAGGGATTTTTTTTCTGGAATAACTAGATTTTTCATAGCTAAAAATTCTTCAAAATTTTTCTCATCACTGTCATTCTCGAAATAGTCTTGCTTGAAATTAAAGGGTTTTAGCTCTGCCAATCTTGACCTAGGGGGCTCATTTTTTGCATCTGACGATTCAGTAGAGAAGGTATGTGATACCCATCTCTCTGAAAATTTGGACCTTTTTATTCGGCTAACATGCGCCTTGTAAGTTCTTCTACAATAAGTATCTTCTATTTCAAAAGTATAATTATTATCGTACTTTTTGAGTATTATGTACGGTCCAGAATATTTATTGGAAAGTTTTTTGCCTTCCGTTTTTGCTTCGTTCTTTAGGTAGACGCAGTCTCCTACTTTGAAATCTATACTCCCCTTGAATTTGGGTTCGTTTCTAAGCTCTTGGTTTATTTTACATTTTTCCAACTCTTGCCTAACTATTTTATAAGTTTTCCTCATCCTGTTTATGAATTCTTGTTTGTAATCTCCCGAGCTATTATAATACTGCCGAGATTCAATAATCTCATTGTACGGGATTCTAAAATCATGACCAAAAAGTAAATAAAAAGGATTATCCTTAGTTGTTTCTGAATAAGCAGTGTTGATCACGTTAGTTAAATTAGGTAAGAATTGATCCCAGTCGTTCCTATTTTATTTTTTATAGATAATTAATAAGTTCTAAAATATTTTATTCCTATTTTAATTTCTACCATAAGGTTGTTGGTGGTACGGAGCTGTCACCGTTTTTTCTATATAAAGAAAATTCATTATGTCCTTTGTTGCCTTTGAAACAAAATTGCCTCCGTTGTCACTCAAAATCTTATTTGGAACCCCAAATTGTAAAAATAATTCTACTAAATCCTTACTGGTGGCATAGGCACCTTGATTTTTTAATGCTGTTGCCAAAGTAAATCCGGAAAAATGATCTATAACTGAAAGAATACAAGAATGGCCTCTGCTAGAAACAGGGAAGGCTCCACTTGTTCCGTATAAGTCAAATAAGATAATATCGAAGGGGTACTTCGCTACCGGGATCATTCCCAATGGAGGATTTGGATAAGCTGGGGGGATTTTTCTTAAGTTGCATGCTTCGCATGTACTTACAAATTCTTTAAGTTTTGTCATTGCCGACGGCACGTAAAAATATTGTTTTAATTTATGGAATGTTTTCATTACTCCTAAATTTCAACCTATATCTGAATGAAAATATTCAAATGCAGGCAGTATTAAGTTTTATGGTAGTACAGGTATTATTGAAGTTTGGTTTCTTTTTGTCTCAGCAGTCACGATTCTAAAAAGTATTTCTTCATCAAGATCATAGTAAAAATTATCTATCTCTTTTCTAAGAGTTTTGAATTTATCCGGTAACGCGTCGTCATTCACAAAATAATTAATAAGCAAACCTTTTTTTGCTTTCTTTTTATATTTTCTAACGACATGGGACAATAGTTAACCCTATTTTCCTTTACCGTGTGCTTGACTTTGTTTTTCTTACTTCCATGTTTGCTCTTAGCATTGATAGCGTTAACTTCATTTTCCTCAGTTTCCGACGGAATATTTTCTGGGTATCTACTCAAAAAGTCACAAGCTACATTTTGTTTACCTTTTAAATTTTCAAATTCATAGTCTAGGCCTTGGATTTTCATAATTCATCTGGCTAGAATTCCCGTGGGGTTTCTCAATGTGCGCAGGTACTGCAATATCGTATGGTCTGATCGTAGCATAAATTTTCTACAAATTAAATAATGCCTATATTTGTCCAAGGGGTAGATAATAGATAATAATTCTAAGTTTGTGGCGGAATAACTACTTTCGCCCTTTGATAAGGTTCTACTCGAATAGCATATAAATTTTTCTATTTTTTTTTTTATTAGAAGGTCCTTGTAAAGGATCAGGGTTTCTCATGGGAATTATTTGCGAAAAAATAGCCCCAATGCCTTTTGAACTAGCATCCGTTTTCGAAATCAGGAAGTGATAATATTGGTTCAGAAGTGAGCGCCTTTTTGAGACGGTCTAGGGAACTTTGAGCTTCCTGGGACCAGGTAACATTTTGGGAGTTCCCTTTAGTTAATTCCGTGAGGGGTTTTGCAATTTGGGCGTAATTGGGCACGAATTTTCTAAATTAACCAGTAAGACCTAAAATTCCTCTTAATTCTTTCATAGTTCTAGGAGGTTTGAGGTTTTCAACACATTTTATTTTATCAGGGTCTGGGGATATCTCTCCTTGCGTCACCACTACTCCTAAAAATTTAATTTTAGGTTGAAATAAATTTACTTTCTCAGGCCGGCATTTTAAATTGCCTTGTCTGAATTTCTCGAACACCTTAGCTAACGTTGCTAAGTGTTGTTCAGCATTTTGTCCCACGCATATGACATCGTCGACAAAATGAATGATATTCTTTAATCCTCTTAACAGGTGCAATAGGGGTCTACATAGCGCACTTGAACTTGTTTTAAGTCCAAATGGTACCCTTAAGTATTCCTATGAACCACATTCAGATGCTGAAAATGCAGTTTTATGGACATTCTTTTCGGCTATTTTCACTTTGTGGTAGCCTTGGGTAAGGTCCAAAGAAGTAAAAATTTTGTTTTTGCTCGAAATTGAGTCAAGAATTTCATCTATTCTTGGTAGAGGAAATTTATCGCTAACTACTTGTTTGTTAAGGGCTCTATAGTCTACTACAAGTCTAAGGTCTCCATTCTTCTTTGGTACCAAGATCACCGGTGCACTGTACGGACTTAAACTGGGGCGTATAATTTCATTTTTTTCTAATTCGTGGATTTTATTTTTTAATCAATCTTTGTGCTTATATGGCACACGATATGGCTGTTTTGCTACGGGATTACCAGTCGTTAAAACTGAATGTTAATAAAAAGGTATAAGCCCGATGTCATCTTCAGATGCGCAAAACACATCTTTAAAATTCCATTATAATTAGTATAATTTTTTATTAAGTTCCATGTCCGTAATATGATCCATATTAAATTTGTTTAAAAATTACGATTTAGTTAAAAGATATTTGTTATTTGAAGTTTTAATACCGTTAACTAGGTTTCCTTTAGAATTTTTCCAGCCATTTAAATCATTCTCCGTTAAAACCTGGATTTGAACTAAACACGTCCCCTTTTTTATTGTAATTGTATCATTTTTCCTGGTTATTAGTTACCCAAATAAAACCTTCACCTTTGTCATAAGATAAAATCTGTTCCTCGCATAGCAGATTTTCGGGAATTTCAGATGGGGTCGCAAACCATATTTCGGATTTGCTAACCACTGGCTCAATCATCTGTGATATTTGAATTTTTTGCAGTGTTTTGGGGGGGACTTTTGTTTTCCTTATCGCGAATCCGTAATATTTCTCTTTATTTTCATTGTTTATTAGATTCATACTGGCGCTATGCTGCGCAATGCGGCCTCCTGTGGCGTCATGTTGGGTTTTACTATGTTTTTTCATAATTCCGCTATTTTCTTGATTTCGTTTGACCTGTAATGTCGCATATCTCCTATTTTTATTTTCTTAGATTCAATACCCTTATAATTTAAATTTACTTCATATCTGAAATGTCTTTCAGAATAATTTGAGAAGTTTCTGATTATTCCATCAGTTTCAAAAGATTTCGACGTTATTCCGTCAGAAATTTTGTTTACTGTTATGTTGCCTTCGTATCCTCTGTTACAATTTCTTAAGGTAGAAATTTTTTCCCCCACCTTAGCCGAGTAGACAAGCCTCTCATTTGTTACGTCTAATAGTATTCTATTGGACATTAAAAAAATTGCGCCTATGATTGCTTCATATGGAAAGTTATTGCATATTATAAAATTTGTCGTAAAGATCCTATTGTCTCTTTTTACATTTAGGCAAATTGAACCTTTTGCATCAAATTTATGCCCTGTCACACTCGTTAAATTGGGATTATTAGGGTTCCTCTGTCGCCTAACATACAGAGGCAACATA
This sequence comes from Artemia sp. Qi Xiang Cuo, assembly GCF_049724085.1. Lineage (NCBI taxonomy): Eukaryota > Metazoa > Arthropoda > Branchiopoda > Anostraca > Artemiidae > Artemia > Artemia sp. Qi Xiang Cuo. The sequence continues at coordinate 68,750,623 of NC_142796.1, read as the reverse complement.
TTAAATACGCAAGAGTTTTTAATACTAATCGTTGCACCAGAGTCAATAAAAGCCTTAAAATAAACATTTTCTACACAAAAATCATTAAATATAGGTAACTTGTTATTAATATCACTACAAGACGGCACTACCATTGTTTTGGACCTATTAAATATTTCGGGCACCCTCTGGATCCAATTTATATTTCTGAGGGGCCTGAAACGTTTCCCTGAGGATTTATTTCATGTGTCGGTGCCTGTAATAGATATTCAGACGTATGAGTTTCCGTAGGCATATCTAATTGATTTACGTCTGTCTGTCTTCGCCATGTATTATTACTGTACCGTGGACATCCTGTGTCGGTAATGATTGCTGGCGCTGACAGCCATATTCGCTTATATTGGCTTTGGCGATTATTTGGGTTTTCAAATAAATAATTAATTTGTCTGTTGGGGGGAGAGCCGTACAAGTGTTGTTGTGGCCGATTTTAAGGAACTAACTGGTATAATCCCCCTTGGCTATAACCTAGTGCACGACCGGTGCTAAAATTTTGTTCTTCCGAACAAATGGTTGCCGTAATTTTGCGTATTACCCACAGTAATTCTTGTATGCGATTGGGGACATAACGACACTCTCTCGCGATATGCCCAACACGATTACAAATATAGCACCTTATTATTGTAGGGTTATTTTCGTAATTGGATTGTTTGAAAGGCTAAATACGTACTGTTTTTTGCCTAGCAGGTTTTTGCGTTTTGTTTCTTTGTGTTCCTGAGGAGTTATCCCTAGAAAACAAATTGAGCTATGTCTGATGCGTTTTGAAATTTATTTTCATATTTGAGTTATCTAGATTGTTTAGTTTTGCTTTACTGTGCTTTATGACCATAGTGGTGACTTCGATCAATTCCTCTAACTCATGAGCTGCAAGATCCAACTTCGGAATATCTTTGGATGCTACAACTCTATATACTTTTGGGGGTATCCCTTGCAAAAACGTATTTAGTATGACTTTTTCATACAGTTGCCCCGAACCACTTCCGTATTTTGCCTCTACCGAAATGCGTATATTATCAAGATATTCTCTTATATTTTGTGAATAGTCAAAGCTCACCGTTCCGTGTATTAATTTATTTATGGAACTGGTTTCTATAAACCTATCTTTAAATGCTTTTAACAAGTTATCAACCGTATTTACTGTCATGTTGGCGTTTTTGCCTATTGTATGTTCAATCTGTTTTAGAAAGGTTAAGGCCTGGCCTTTTAATCGTAGTAGGAGCATGTCTTTTAACGCTCCTAGGTCTGTTTTTGTTAGTTGTACAAACTGGGCCAATTGGATATTAAATTCTTCAATATCTGATTGACCACTGTACTGAGGGATAGATTTTGCTATTTCTATGTTTTCGCGACTAACTTTTGCGCCATTAATTTTTATTCTAAATCCTCTGCCATTTTTTTTGTTTGAATAATTCGAAATAAATTTATTTTTTTAGCGTACTTAGTTCGCAAGTTTTCCTCCAATTTCCGACCGCGCCATTTGTAGCGATGAAGGTTTTTATGTGTGTGGTTATAAAAGAAAAGGACTAGGCTTAATTGTGGTCATAATTATTGACCGCGTCGAAGGTAATATTATGCTCAAAAGCCGTGAACTTACACCTTATAAGTCCTCCGATAGCGCCGCTTATGGCGCCAAAGATTGTGACATCGAGCCTTGCGCCACAACAATGGGGAGTGAAGTTAATTTATAACCGCGCCAACCTCAATTATGGAGGGAAAATAAAATGTGTAGCCATATAAAAATGTCTTCTTTTCTTCGAGTTATCTGGAGATCAGATTCCCTGGGAACGTCCTTAGAGATATGTGAACTAATTAGCTGTTATTAGACTAGAGGCAGACATATGAAATGAAATAAACACAGGTAAAAAACCATAGATTTATTGAGACTTACATATTTAGGTGAACAGCAGTAATTTACTTCAAACGACAACAATGGTGACTGAGATACAACATGAAAGCATTGCCAAGCTTGAGTGGCAAAATAATTCTATCTGAGTGGTCCTGATTCTAAATTACGAATCCTTCCAAAAGCACTTTTTTCCCACTATCAAATGTAGTTTTTTTTCTGCGCTGTGAGAACTGGTTCACAATTGGCTCGAGTGGCCCAAGGATACAAACCCTTCGTCCAATAATCTGTCTTAAATATTTTTGATGATTTAGACGTTCACACGGCTCTTATCATTTAAACTTCTTTGGAAATATTGTGCGTAGCACCTTTTACATTGCTCACTGTCTTAGCGAAGTTCAAAGCTTGGATAGCGCCGTTCTTTGTTGAGGCTTACTGCGGTTTTTTTCTGTTTGCTGATTAAGGATTTTTAATTTTCGTAAATAGATTTATCTTAATTAGAGGAGTCGGAATTATCTTTAGAAAGAAGAAACTTTATTTTAGTATTTTAAATACGTCGTGTTTTACTCCCGGTACATAGGCTTAATAACTGATGTGGATCAACACCTTTTTGTAGAAAGATCAATGAGGGGTGGGTATGTTTTTCATTGGGATTGCGTCTTGACAACAGATCCAAGGGGACAAAACAACACCGGTGTAAAGTCAAATGCAGTGTTCTTGGACATGAACTCATTGTACCCCCCCCCCCCTCGGCAATGTCTCACTACTCTTTGCCGTGTGGGAACTATAAATGGCTTGAGAAACCTTGTGAGTTCCCAAACATTAACACCGTCGAGGACAATTGGCCACAAGGATGGTTCTTTGAAATTGATGGTCACATTCCATTGGCGCTTCATGATTCTGTCAGAGACTTTGTTTTCCCTATATCAATCGACCAGTGACCAAGGACTCACTGAGTCCATACAATCGATCATTGGTTGAGGATATGGGGACGCACTGGACCCCCTCTAAGCAGAAACTGATTGCAGATCTGGACCCTAAAGAGAATATCGTTGGTCATCACGTGCTTTTGCACTGGATGGTGAACAATGGTTTCATGATCACCAAAACACATAGGGTCCTGCAATTCAGTCAGAAACCCTACTTAAAGACGTTTATCGACACTTTTAATGATAAACGCTCTCGGGCAAACACCAAAGTAGAGAAGGAATTGTACAAACTCATTCTAAATTCAGCGTTTGGCAAAATGTGTGAAAGCGTACGGAACAGATCTCGTTGCGACGTCGTGTCTGACCCTCAAGAGTGTGCACGAATTATTGCCGACCCCAATTTTACAACGTTTACGAGGATAGAGGCTGGCATGGTTCTTCTACACAGGAAAAAGAGAAATGTGGTACTGAACAAGAATATAGCAGGAGGTAGTTCAGTACTTGAAATTTCCAAAAAGCTCATGTTGTCATTTTTTTACAATGTATGCAATGTACAATGGCCAAGGGAAGGGAGGTTCAAGTTTACTATGGGGATACAGATTCTCTGCTGTTAAAGGTAAAAACTGGGGATTTATTGGGGGATTTAGAAAATGGGGAACACATCAGCTCACGGATGGATTTTACCAACTGGAATCCGTCCCTCTACCCTGAGTTGGGGAAACGTCAAGCCTCCAACCAACTACTAATTTTAAAATCAAAGACGGGGGGTGATTTGATATCCAAGGGGGTGTTCCCGGGTCCTAAAGTTTATTGCGTGGAAACACATAATAGGTATGTAAAGCAGGTGTGTAAAGGGGTGCCTACACATTTTGTAAAGAGCGATTGCAACATGAGTGTGTAAAGAGACTGTCTAGAAAGTAGCCTAGTGCCCAGAGCACAAGTGCTTACAATTCGCTCTCTAAAGAGTGGAAAAGAATGCAGTGTCATGTATATCCGACAAAGTCTATGTGCTCAAGAATGGTGTAAGTGTACTACCCCATGGCCACTACCGTATTTCAGACCGGGTTGAATGCATAGACTATCGCAATCAACTTGGTCTGGATAAATTAACCTGAATGCTCTAACCACTAACCCAACCTAGACTTAACCCAAACCCAATCAAACCTAACCTTTCTTGAATTAAATACTCTAACCCAACCTGTAGCAGCAGTGACGACAACCATTGTATACAGTTTCTCCCCCGCGGCCCCGGGGGTGGGGGGAGGTCCCGCCCGCGGTCGGCTTTCGGCCCCGCGGCTCCCGGGGGTGAGGGTTCCCGCCCGCGGCCGGCCTTCGGCCACGCGGCTCCCCGGAGGGTCTTTTTATATTCATAATGTTCAACTGTGCTTTTTTTTATGTTCGTGTTCATATTTTTTTTCAAGTGCTATTGTACAAAAAGTGTTTGTTTGTACAAAAATGTGTGTTCTTGCTGAACAAAAAGTGTGTTCTTGTTGTACAAATAGTGTTCTTGCTGAACAAAAAGTGTTTTTTTATAACAATAAGTGTTGTACATCAAGTGTTTTTTTTATCTTAATAAAGTTTGAACAAGTGTCATTTTTATGTTGTTCATGTTTGAACAGAAGTGTTATTTTTATCTTAATAATGTTTGAACAGGTGTCATTTTTATGTTATTCATGTTTGAACAGAAGTTTCATTTTTTTCATGTCAAATAAATGAATGAAATATTGTTTTTGTTGTTCTTGTTAACGTAGATAGGTCTATGGGGAAATAATTAGTACTTTTCCATTGTACCCGTATGATTTACAGTTAGTTGTAGTCCGACAGTTGTCAACAGCAGCAGTATGTATCAATTTAAAACACCCTTTAGATCGTTTCTGTGTGGTCCATCAATGTTGGGGGAAACAACACTTTTAGCTAAATTAATTCAAAATTGTAATAGAATTATTTGGAAAAACCAAAGAAAATTTATTATTGCTATAGTATTTGGCAGGAGTCCAACGATCAAATAAAAGCTATTGCCACATCTATATCAATACAATTCGTACGGGGACTTGATGGTTTCAATAGTTTTGATCCAAACTCATGACTGATTATTGATGATTTGGCTGAATCCATTGAACAGTTCTCATAGGAAATGCTACAGCTGTTCACCATTCGCTCTCATCATGAACAGATTTTTATAACTCTAGTTCTACACAATCTGTTTCATCAGAGCAAATGTATGAGAACCCTTGCTTTGAATTGCACCATCTATATTATCTATCGAGTTGTTCGTGATTCTAGCTCGCTAATAACTCTCAATAAGCAAATATATCCAGGTGCCACCAAATTTCTGCTGTCAGCGTACACTCAGGCGACAAATAAGCCCTACGGCTACATTTTGCAAGATCTTAATCAGAGCACACCCGAGGATCTACGTGTAGTCACCGATATTTTCGACAATAAAATTACTGTAAATCTTCCGGTGAACAGTAGAAAAAGCTATTAGTTGCCATTATGACACTGAAGAAACTACACGAATAACGACATTTATTTTCCGTTCTAGGCACTTCAAAACCCCCACTCAGGAAGGCCATACTCAAACATGGTGTTGACAATGATTTCATTAATCTAATACCTGAACCTTGTTTAAATTTAACTGAGGGCAATGTACACTTGCCAGAAGGTGTTAGACAACAGACAAAGCAACATCGCTCCACTGTACGTGCCTTGGCTTGCAAAAGCAAGGGAAAAATTTTTAAAAGAAAACGTCTCCTTCAACCGAGCGGCAGCTTTTTTACACTTTTACTGCCAAAAATTGCAGGACTTGTAAACAGTTCTCTCTAGAGAATGGCTAAGCCCTATAAATTGACACCATTTGAACTTTTTCTCTCGCCCGTCGAACATTTTGAAGACAATCTAAGCAAATTCATTAATGATGAGAATATTGCTGATGATAGAAAAACTGCTTTTACTTCAAGATACATTGCGACGTGTGGACAAACATAGACCTAACCGTGAGAGACCCGCTTTCACTATAAGAGGTTCCTCTAAGACCGAAACATATCCTCAAGACTCTGAAGCACTGCAATCAAAGGAAAAGGAATTGAATTCTATAGTGTCATCAATTGGAAGCCAAGTGCCAGTGACCTATCGAGAACAGAGTAAAAGAGAATTATCATATCTCATGTTGGAAACTGGTGGCGATCATCAACTTCAAGTCGGCAGCACAGGGAAACGAATTATAATTCAGGGAAAAAGTTATAATCTAGTTGATTTAATTTGTGATATGGTGACGAATCGTAAAGGAATTTTATCATTTGAAAATAATGAATACACCTTTCTAAATGCATCAAACTTTCCCAAAAGTCTTATTGGCAATAAGCAAATTCTAAAGAAACTAAGAGAATATAGTCCTCCAACAACGCCAACACCACCATTTAAAAAAGAAGATTCAATATTGAAAATACTAGCAGCAGCAGCAGCAGCAGCAGCAGCAGCAATGATTTTATAACACCTGTGGCTGCTAGTCAAAGGCGAAGACTAATTGATTCACCCTCCAGTGTGCAAAAGGGGAGTGGACATTACACTACGTGTTTTCGTTCAAAATCGTTGAAGTTCTGAAACATGTCTATGAAAATTTTGGTGAAGCGGGAAGTTTAAGTTCTCCCAAAACGCTTTCTAAAGTTGCTTCTGACATAGACGGCGGCAGCACATTAAAAAAAGCAAAAGAGTATCTACAGAATGAACCGAATTACACACTGCATCGGAATCGCAGGCTTCGTGAAAAACAATATCGACAAACTAAAGCCTTTTTCCCTCTGCATATAATGCAAACGGATCTTTTATCTTTAGACGCGATTCAACGGCGTAACAATGCACCCTACAAATATATATTCTAGTGGCAATCAGTGTCTTTAGTCGCTATGCCTGTGCCATTCCATTACGGTCAAAGAGAGGTGTTGAAGTTGCTCAGGCTTTAGATAGTATTCTTGAACAGGATTGCTATAGAAAAATTCAATCAGATCGCGGTAGCGAATTTGTTAATCCTCATGTGCAAAAGGTTCTATTGAAATATAATACAGCACTTTATCATAGTCACAGCCCAATAAAGGCTGCATTGGCGGAACGATTGATAAGAACGATTCGTCTATTAATTTCAAGATATTGTACACTAGAAAATACACCTGCTTTTATTCATGATTTAGATAAAATCATGCAGATATATAACCATCGACCTCATCGTTCCTTGTCCAACTCAGGCCCTCGGAGATTTCATTGCAGTGAAAATACATTTGATGCTTTTCTAAAGCAATATTCCAGTGAAAAAGAAAATAATGTGAAGAGGAAATTCAATGTTCGTGATTCTGTTCAACTTAAAAGAACCACCAATATTTTTGAAAAAAGTAATTATTTATGGAGCACTGAACTTTTTAAAGTGTCCAAAATCCTGGACACCGAACTCACGACATATCGACTGCGAGACACTTAGGATGATGAAATTCTCGGCGGTTTTTATGAATATGAACTGCAAAAAGTTAGAAACACTAGTGAAATTTGTCAAATTGAAAAGATATTAAAGAGTCGTACTCGTAGGGACAAGAGACGGTTGCTTGTTCGCTGGCTAGGATACAACTCTGATTTTGATTCTTGTGTTAGTGCTGAATATATTAACAATGCCCAATGATATCTATGTGACTTTCATGCCCAATGTTTCTGATCCTCTTTACAATGACTTGAATAGAACAAGTGATTTTTGGACGAAACTCTCTCCCACCATCAAATTCGATGGAAAGTATGAAGTGGCTCTTGTCGACTGTATTCTCAAAAATACCTACGACATCCTGAGAAAAGATCGTAAATATGAAATAAAAATTACACCCTATGATTGGCCGCCACCATCCTCAGGTGATCAAGAACAAATTCAAAGGATCAATTGCATGGATTATCCATATATTGAATTACCCTACGAGGAACTCACCTGTATGAATGATTTATGTCGTTCTATTAATAAAAGAATTTACAATCGTAAAAAAAGAGCTTTTCATTTCAACTATTCAAAGGAGGAGGGCAAGATCTACATTAGTTCACCTCATGCCAATGAAAAGGTTATTCTCAATGATAATCTAAAGGACGTTCTTGGCTTTAAGCTCAATATAATCAACGGTAAAAGTACCGGAAACACTAATTTCATTTTTGCTGACTACCCGCCTGCCTTCTCCACGGACACTTGTTTATTTCTCTACGCTTCATTTGTGGAAACATCCCGGGTTGGTAATTCAAATTTCCCCCTCCTACGAGTTTTTGAACGAAAAACCAAGGCTTCGTGGCAAACAATATTGACAAAATAAAGCCTTTTTCCCTCTGCATATCATGCAAACTGATCTTTTAACTTTAGACGCGATTCAACAATACACCCTACAAATATATTCTAGTGGCAATCAGTGTCTTTAGTCGCCATGCATATGCCATTACATTGCAATCAAAGAGAGGTGTTGATGTTGCTCAGGCTTTAGAAAGTATTCTTGAACAGGATTGCTATAGAACAATTCAATCGGATTGTGGTAGCGATTTTGTTAATCCTCATGTGCAAAACGTTCTATTGAAACATAATACAAGCTCTATCATATTCACAGCCCGATAAAGGCTGCATTTGCTGAACGATTGATAAGAACGATTCGTCTATTAATTTCGAGATATTGCACGCTGAAAAATACTGCTGCTTTTATTCATGATTTAGATAAAATCATGCAAAAATATAACCAACGGCCACATCGATCCCTGTCCAATGTTAGGCCTCAGGAGGTTCATTGCAGATAAAATACATTTGATGCTTTTCTAAAGCAGTATTTCTGTGAAAAAAAATTGTGAAGAAGAAGTTCAATGTTGGCGATACTTTTCGAATTAATAGAACCACCAATATTTTTTATGAAAAGGGGAATTATTTAAGGAGCACTGAACTTTTTAAAGTGTCCAAAATCCTAGACACTACACCCACGACATATTGACTGCGAGACACCAAAGATGATGAGATTCTCGGCGGTTTTTATGAATATAAACTGCAAAAAGTTAGAAACACTAGTGGAATTTATCAAATTGAAAAGATATTAAACAGTCGTACTCGCAGGGGCAAGAGACAGTTGCTTGTTCTCTGGCTAGGATACAACTCTGATTTTGATTTGCAGTTGAAGACATAAACAATACCCAATGATTTCTATAAGAAATTCATGTCCAATGTATCCGATCCACTCTACAATGATTTGAGTAGAACAAGTTATTTTTGGACGAAACTCTCCCCCACCATCAAATTTGACGGCGCGTATGAAGTGGTTCTTGTCTAATGTATTCCCAAAAATACATATGACATCCTGAGATATGATCGCAAATATGATATAAAAATTAGACCCAATGTTTGGCCACCCCCCCCCCAGGTGATTAAGAACAAATTTAAAAGATCAATTGGTTGAATTATCCATATATTGAATTACCCTATGAAGAACTCACCTGTATGAATGATTTAGGTCGTTCTATCAATAAAAGAATTTCCGCTCGTAAAAAGGGAGCCTTTCATTTCAACTATTCAAAGAAGGAGGGCAAGAACTACATTAGTTCACCCATTTCCGATGAAAAGTTTATTCTCAATGATAATCTAAAAGATGTTCTTGGCTTTAAGCTCAATATAATCAATTATAAAAGTGCTGGAAACACCAATTTCATTTTTGCTGACTACCCACCTGCCTTCTCTCCGGACATTTGTATATTTCTCTACGTTTCATCTGTTGAAACACCCAGAGTTGGTAATAGCAATGTCCCTCTCCTACAAGTTTTTGAACGAAAAACAAATCAAGAACATATTCATCACTACAATATACAGCATCTTCAGTATATCCCCGTAAACACTTCCTATTTGGAACCCTATCAGTTAACACTAAGAACTGAATTAGATGATAACCTAGCAATATCAAAAGGTTTGGTTGTGATTACATGCCATTTTTGACCCATTGAGCAACAAGATGTCTAATAGAAAAGTGGCATTCATTTGTCCTGATATTGACTGCTATGTTAATACTCTTGGCCCAAGACAACAGGGCAATGGAATGGACTATTACAAAGGGCGTACTATAATGTCAGGCTAAGGTCTTGGCAGTTGGTTTGCTGAGCTGTTTCGCTCTTCACTACCTCTGGCTAGAAAATATCTTGTACTGGCTGCAACAGATTTTGCATCCTCTACATTATAAGATTGGGGCTCTGGCAAGGATTTTAAAAAAATGCTACGGAAAATCTTAGGTCCAGTGCGCAAACCCGTGCCAAGAGATTGAAACAAAACGGAAAAGTTTTAAACCGGTCGAGAAACAGTGCATCACTCATCAGTCTTTACTCAGGTCGTAAGCAAGAGACATCCCCCCTGTCAAATAGAAGAAGGAAAAAGCCGACATGTACTGTAAACAGTAGTAGAAGAAGAAGCCCCGGGAAGAGAATTATTAGATCGAAACTAGATTTCTTTTCCTAAGATGTCCTACCTACCGCATAAGGATTCTCAACCTTCAATCAACACCTCATTGAATCTACTCAATGCTGAAAATATTGATGTGAGTGTCTAGCATGGATACTAATTTTATCCTCAACAACCCCTCTCCGATAATATTTAATTTCAAATTTACTCCAATGAAGACGACTTTATGGACATTTCTTCAACATTTATAGATTTACGAATGAAAGTCCGGAAATCCGACAACACATTGCCAATTCATGCCAATAGAATATCCTATGAAAACTGTATATTACATCATTTATTTCGTCAAATCAGTGTCTACATCAATGGCACACTGGTGAGCACAAGCAACAATCTCTCAAATTATACAAGCTATATGCAATTCATAATGATGACACCCAAGTCATACAAGGAATTTAGAGGCACCTCCAATGGATATGAATATATTACTGATACTAATAGTACAGATGCACTTAAAAATGCTACAACTAGTGAACTGCATCTAGTTGGAAAAATATATCATAAAATATTTAATATACCACAAGGGCTACCACCAAATTTTAAAGTGGATATAAAATAGATACTTGCTTCCTCCGGGTTCATACTGAAAAAAGAATTTGATTTAAATCCTGATATGAGTCTCTCCCTCACTATAGCACTAATATATTTAAAGTAACTCACAGCCTTCAGTTCTGCTAGTCTGTCCGTGGAAAAACTTTGACCCAGCAAAACTTATTTAAAACAGCTTTTTTCTCTTACCATCCAAAATCCGCGTCATATTACAATGGTTTCACGCACCTTCACCGTTTCATCCTTTATCAATGGCGAAATTCCATAAAAACTCGCTTTGGCATTTGTAAAAAGCGCTAGTACAATAGGATCGTGGACTGGATGCCCACATAAATTTGAAATGTTTGGACTTTCATCTATTGTGTGCAAAGTAAACGGCATCCCACTCTACAATCCATCTTTTGATAAATCCTATAGAACATTGCATGAGTTGACCATGCAAACCCTAGATCATGATTCGCAACTATTTGAAAATGGTATAACCGAAGAAATGTTTGCTAAAACACATGGTATCATTGTATTGGCTTTGTCTGGCACGCAGGATATGAGTATATTACGTACGGGGAGTGTGCGTTTAGAGTGTACGTTTGCCAACCCATGGGCTGAGAGTATTGCACTAATCTCACTAAATCAATATGAAACCTATTGGGAAATCACTCCCGAAGGTAGTGTTCTACTAGACTTGGCGCCATGAACACCAGTCAAATAATCAATGCATTTAATATGGATCCCTACATGTCCAAGTACAAATCCTATTGTTTGCCCTCGGACTTTCTTGGAAAAATTCAAAGGGGCAACAATACCTTAATTATTGTTAATAGCAGTCCGTCGACTGTGCTGACGGGTCATTGGCTGTGCATGTTTCAAACAATGAAGACGATTGAATTTTTTGATCCTATTGGTCAACCCTATACATTCTATACACCACACATCAGCAACTACATTGAGAACAGTGGGAAAACTATTATTCAAAATCGGAGGAGAGTGCAGGATCTGACGACTAAAAGCTGTGGCTTCAAAGCACTACTATATTTTGTGTTCCGATTTCGCGGCTATACTTACAATCAGTTTCTCAACATTTATGTAGACAATCCACGTCTGAACGAATTTCTAGTGGAAAATATACTCTCAGACCTGTATAATATAAATTTCAGTGCCCTAAGAGTAAAGTGCTTAAAAAATGTATGTGAATTTTTTTATTAATAAAATGTATATATACAACAATGTTTTTAAATCTTCACTTTAGATTTCTTCATCGATGTATAGGCAACTGTCGTGAACCACTAATGCTGGTAAATCATTTGGATTCAATGTATATTCATCTTGATTGACTGCAAAGTCAGGGTCACATTTTCTACAGTATAATGTAACTTCACTCTTGTCATATCTTTTTGTATAGTCAATGATACTATTTGCATTCATATTATGAAATTCACGAGTTTCAAACTGTCTATTTGAAGCAATATCACATACAGTGTTCCAAATGGTGAATCACATTCGGTAACTGCCAAATAAAAATCACTTGGTTTATAGTCATAATAGTCAGTGTCGTCACAACGATGACGTAAAAACAAATTGTCTTGTTACCCCAACAGTTGAATCGTAGACCAGATTCTTCCTCCCAGAATCATTTAAATGCACGACGATACCAATCTCGTAGAAATAAACTAAAATCACCTCTTGGATTCTTTCTAATCATAGCGGGGTAAGTATTCTCCCACTGATCACATTTGTCATAGTGACAATTGGAGCACAGATGTCCTCTAGGGTGAGAGTCACAAATCTCTTCAAGGCATGAATTGCATCCTTTAATTTGTACTGCATAGCCTCTATGTAATTTACACTTTTCATTATAGTCATCAATAATTGTACAATTCTCACATTGAGTCCAACTACCAAGAGTGTACATGCATAGTGGACATGTATAGAACATTTTTTTTTGGTTTCCGATGTCAACTCTCTCTCACAGCTAAAACGAAACTGATCGTTCTCGCTTGATAAATTCAGGGTGGAGAACTGGGAGAGGAGTAATTCTGTGACGTCACCTCTTTCGATTGGGGAGCCATCTACATTGAATTTATGGCAATGTTTTCAAAAGTATATCCACGATATTATTCTGCTTTGTTCCAATTAATATACCAATAAATTGACTTTAAGCATTTGAGTCACATCGACAAAGCTTCATAAAATAGTCCAATGGGGGAGAATCAGTTTTCATTATATTGTCAAGTGTTCCCCGAGAGAATATCCTGCGTTGAAGAGATAACTCGAGAAAATCATCATCCAAAATCAAATGTTTTTTCATAAACACCAGATTCGATCTAATTCTCTCTTTCTCAAATTTATTCATTATTCAATCCTTTCACTCTGACTGCTGACTCTAGACTGACCATGAATCGTTAGCCTAACATTCTAACAAAAAGAAAGGGAACATTTTCGATTTCGAAACAATTTTAGAGATGTCATTGACCCCGTTAGAATCAATAAACCATGAAAATACATTAAAGTGAGAACAATCCTGTTTTTTTATTCCCAGTGACAAAAACCATAAAAACATGCATAAATTATGTAGGGTTTGGAGCTCATAATAGGTTACTACTTTTATCGATGCTGATTTGTGGTAGTTTCACGCTTGTTAGATTATTTGATTTTATTTTTGCTCATTTTTGGTTTAATGGAGTTCTTTACTTTTCTTTGAAAAACTTATTTTATGGAAAAAGTTTTTTTAATTAATCAAAGAAAGTAAACAGATTTTTTTTGCGAATGGTATCAAGTTTTTCATTCAGGCCAACTAGAGGAGGTATGAAACTAAAGTAAACACTACTATTTTTGTCCAGATTTTTAAAAGGGTGTATGTTGTTATAAATTGCTGAACCGTTTTCTCCAGTATACAAATAGCAGGCTAAACTATAAATTCTTAAAAAAACGAAAAGATACAAACTATTATTTTCTTTTTCCCTGAAAAGACTATGTCAATATAAAACGAACAGAAATTAATTAAATAAAACTTTATCCACAAAATGAGTTTTTAAAAGAAAAGTAAAGACCTCGGCTAAACAAAAAAAAAGAAAAAATCAGATTAACTAATCTACCAAGTTTGAAACCGCCACAAATCAGCATCAATAAATACATGAAACACAAAACAAACAGAAATTACAATAAATAACCGAGTTAAACTTAAAATGAGCAGAGACCAACATAAATGGGGCTCAAAATCCCTATGCCTTCCCAAGGCCAGAACATAATTTTCACTTTAATGAAAAAAATACAAATGAATATGCACTGTCAGTTTAATATACATATACTGATTTTTAGTAATCAAAATGTTAATATTATTTTATTTGCACTTTACTGAAAAAAATGTAAATGTTTTTACTTTTATAACTTTAATAAATCAAATAATACCAAGCTTACTAAGCATACAAGTAACACATATCAGTGTCAATAAATAAATGAAACCAAAAACAAACAGAAATTGAAGAAGAAGAAGAAGAAGAAGAAGAAGATTTTATTTGAATAAATCAACATAACAAAAAAACATATACCCCCAACAGAGAGCAAAGCTCGTAAAATTGGGTATTAATAATAATAATAAAAAAAAAAAAAAAAAAAAAAAAAAAAAACAAACAAACAAACAAAACAAAAAAAACATTTCCTCATCATAACAAAAGAGAGAAAGAAAAAAAACCTGGTTAAAGAAAAAAACAAAAATCATAACAAACATAAAGAAAACAAACGCTGGACAAGTGGGGCATGGAAGGCTATCCCAACATGGGTAACAAATATAAACAAAAAAAAAATAATAATAATACAAAAAATTCTATTCCACCATCACAGGTCAATACATAATTTTAATATTTTCTTCCTTAGAACCGATATTTGCCGAAATGACTCGATTTGAATTCTATCTTTCAGCCTATATTTATTTGAAATAAATGGTATTTGGTATCTAATTGAAAATCTAGATCTTTCACAATTAACAAAGGGAATTCGATATGTTCCAGAACACCTAAGAGCCGAAGGAGGGGGCAGAATCAACAGAGATTTTTCATAAAAATAACTACTAGGATCTTGTATTTTAAAATGTCATATTGATATATTAAGTTCTCTTATATGTTTCAGATCTAATAAATTCAAGAAAAGAAATAATGTTTCAGTTTCCGATGCATCTCTAAGTTTTGATGGACGATGTACAAAATTTCCAAGTATTCTCACTACTTTATTTTGAAGGATCTGTAGGGGTTTTATATGCGTCCAAAAAGTATTTAAATAAATAATTGTACAATAATTTAAATAAGGAGCAATCAAAGAATGATAAATTATTTTTAAAATTGAAAATGGAAAAACATGTTGCAAACGATACATAGACCCAATATCTTGCGAAAGTTTCACCCTTAAATGATCAATATGAGTTTGAAATGACAAAAGGGGATCAATAAAAACTCCTAAATAACGATATGATTGAACTCTACGTATTTTATGCTCACCAACTTGAAGCTCCTGACATGACATTTTTTTAGTAGCACGTTTTGAATGACCAAAAACCATAAATTCAGTCTTATTAAAATTCGGTAATAAATAATTAGAAACAAACCATCGATTAACTGAACTAACAGTGTTAAACATATTTTGAATCAATGTAGATGAATCCTTCGCTTTAACAGAAACAGCTGTGTCATCTGCAAATAAAATTGCAAGACCATTATTTCCCTGCAAACATCGTGGGAGATCATTAATATACATCAAAAATAAAAGTGGACCTAATACCGATCCTTGTGGGACACCAATATCTTCAAGATCATTTAAACTAGACAAATGTCCATCAACATCTACCACGATTTTACGTCCATAAAGGTATGATCTTATTATATCTAGTCCTTTCCCTCTTATACCGGAATTTTCCATTTTATCAAAAAGAATTTCATGGTTTAAAGTGTCAAATGCTTTTTTAACATCATAAAAAAACAGTAGATACATGATAATTACTATCTAAGCAGTCATTTATTTCTAATACAAGAGCTGCAACTGCTTGTTCCGTCGAATGGCCTGCCCTAAATCCAAACTAATATTTGGTAAAAAAATTTATTTTATCTAGATAATTAGTAATCCTTCCTTTTAAAATTTTTTCCAATACTTTAGACAATGGTGATAAAATTGCAATAGGACGATAATTATTTGTATCAGATTTATCTCCTTTTTTATGCAATGGTATTACACGTGCAATTTTCCATCTTTTAGGAAATGTACCTGAGAAAATACATAAATTTAAAATATGAAGCAATGGTTCAAATATTTCACCTGCAATATTTTTTAACAAATTAGTTGAAAGTTCATCATATCCCAATGAATTACCATTTTTTAAATTCTTAATGACCTTTTGAAATTCTGCAAAAGTAACCGGGGCCATAAATATGCTCGTATCTTCAGTGGGCGGTAGATATTTTTTATGCGACCTTGGGGAAGAAAGGTCAATTTCTCCTGAAACAACAGATGATCCAATACTAGCAAAATATTCACTAAACTTCTTAGCAACAGCTTGTGGTCCTCTAAATTCTTTACCATTAATATCAAATAACACTTCAGGGGGTAACAACTTTTTATTTCTTCCAATTTTATCTTTAATCAAGCTCCAAGTTTTTCTAGGGGAATCTGAATTTCGAAAAGAATTTTCATAATAAAGTCTTTCACTTACTCTAAGGATCCTTACCAGCATGTTCTTATAATTTTTAAAATGCGTTATATTTATTTCCGTGGGATATTTTATTCTAATTTTATATAAACGATTTTTCTCATTAATAGATCTCAAAAGTGATTCATTTATCCAAGTTTTTTTTGGGGTAAGTTTCTTTCCTCTCGGGCTTTTATATGGGCAAAAAAGATCAAGCTTTTCATTCATAATATAATAAAATTTATCTAATGATTGGTTCGGATCCTTCTCATCAATTACAGGACTCCAATCAACATCACCAAGCCCTTCTCTTAACCTTAACACATTTTTATGTGAAAAATCTCTACGCTTGGTTTGATTTTTTTTATTATGCGGAAAATTTATAAGAAAATCAGACATAATTATACAGTGGTCAGAGGAATCATCAGGAATAATAAATGTATTAACAGCACTATAAGGTGAAAAAATATTATCAATAAGTGAAAATGATGTATCAGCTATTCTAGAGGGCACAAAACATACGGGGTTTAGTCCATAAGATAGTGGGCCCTCCAAGAAATGCAAAATATTTCTATCTATTCTATTCTGATCTGAAGATAGGAGTTTCATTAAATCAATATTAAAATCACCCATAACTAAATAAGGAGTATTAAGACTAGCTAATTTAATGATTTTTAAATTCTATCTGGCTGGATGACGGAGTACGGTAAATAACTGCAATTAAAAGCTTCCGATTATTTGGAAAAGAGCATTCAACTACACAAGATTCAAAAATCATTTCAATATTCATTGGCAAAAAATCAATCCTTATACGTGCTGGTACGCAAATAAATGAGACTCAAAACGAGCAGAAATTAATCTGAGTAGGGTTCTAAACCTTATGCTTTTTAAAAGCCAGGTATAATTTGTACTTTACTGAAAAAAATTCAAATGAATTTACTGAAAAAAATTTGCATTGTCAGTTTAATATACATACGCTGATATTTATTCCTTAAAATCGTAATTAATTTTTTTTTTTTAAAGTTATAAGTGTTTTCTTAAAGTTACTAATCCAATGAGCCCCCTTTTAAATTTATATGACCAAACTTTATATAAAAACCTCATATGTTCCCAGGGCATAACTTACAACCCTTGCCCTGAGGGCTGTGGGGATTTGTTATCCTCAAAGACATAATTTCCATACCTTTCTAATTGGCTTAACAAAATTGATATAAAAGAATTTTGATTGGAAGTGTTTGGGGAAATGATAGGCGTGGAGGGAGACGTTTGCCCTCTGATCACTTTCGACTAATAAAAAAGGCACTAGTCCTCTGAATTTCCAATTGAATGAACCCTTTTTGAAGCTTCTACAACAAAACTTTCTATAAAAACGATATATGCCCCAAGGGCATAACTTACGACCCTTGTCCTGAGGGCTATGAGGGGAGGGTGGTCATCCTCGATGATATAATTTCCAGACCTTTCAACTAGATTAAACAAAATGGTCATATCAAAATGTTGATCGTAAATGTTTGGGGAAATGATGGGTGGGGGGGGGGAGATTGGATTCTCCCTGTGATTACTTTCGACTATTAAAAAGGGCAATAGCCCTCTCAATTTCCAACCAAAAGAGCCCTTTTTGAAGTTCTTACAACAACACTTTCATTATATGCCACCTCGCCAAAGCTTACAGCCTTAGCCCTGAGGGCTGTAGGGGGTTATGATACTCAAAAACATAATTTCCGGTCCCTTCAACTACCTTCAACAAAATTGCTATATCAAAATATTGATCGGAAGTGTTTGTGGAAATGATAGATAAGGGGGGGGGGGCATTTGCCTTCCGGTCAATTTTGACTATTAATAAGAGCAGTAGCCCTCTCAGTTCCCAAATTAATGAGTCCTTTTTGAAGTTTCTACGACAACGTTTGCAAAGACCTAATTTCCAGACCTTTCAACTCCGTTGAACAAAATGTCTATCTTAAAATTTTGATTGGACGTGTTTGAGGAAATAGTAGGCATGAGAGGGCCGTTAGTTGCCCTTCAATCACTTTTGACTATTAAATATGGCACTAGAGCTTTGAATTTTCAATCGAATGAACCCTTTTTGAAGTTTCTACAAAAACGATTTCTATAAAACCTTATATGCCCCCAGGGCATAACTTTCAACCCTGGCGCTGAGGACTGTGGGGGGAGTGTCATCCTCAAAGACATAATTTCCAGACTTTCCAACTATTTTGAACAAAATGGCTGTCTCAAAATTTTTATGGGATGTTTTTTGGGAAATGGTGGCCGTGGGAGGGCTGTTAGTTTTCCTCAAATCACTTATGACTATTAAAAAGGGCACTAGCCCTCCGAACTTTTCGATGTAACTTTTACAACGCTCTATAAGAACCTTATATGCCCTCAGGACATAACTTACAACCTTTGCCCTGAGGGGTGGGGGGGGATGTTATCATCCTGGAAGACATAATATCCAGAAATTTCAACTACGTTGAGAAAATGGCTATCTCAAAATTTTGATTGGATGTGTTTGGGGAAATGGTGGGCGTGAAAGGGAGGTTAGCTGCCCTCCAATCAGTTTCAACAAGCCTATTAAAAAAGGCACTAGACCTTCCAATTTCTAATTGAATGAGCCTTTTTTAAGTTTCTACGACAAAATTTTCTATAAAAAAACCTTATATGCCCCCCGGGCATAAATAACAACCTTAGCCCTGAGGGCTCGTCATCCTCAAAGACCTAATTTCCAGAATTTTCATCTACGTTGAACAAAACAGCTATCTCAAAATTTTCATTGGATCGTGTTTGGGGAAATGGTGAGCGTGATAGGGGGGCTATTTGCCCTCCAAACACTTTAAACTATTAAAAAGGTTACTAGCCTTTTCAATTTTCAATCGAATGAGCCCTTTTTGAAGTCTCTACGAAAACTTTTTCTCATGAAAACCTTATATGCCCCCAGGGCATAACTTACAACCTTGCCCTAAGGGGTTTAAGGGGGGGTTTAATCCTCAAAATAATAATTTCCGGAACTATCAAATATCTTAAAATTTTACAATTATGTTTTTGGGGAAATGGTGTGCATGAGAGGGGGGTTAGTTACTCTCCATTCACTTTCGACTATTAAAAAGGGCACTAATCCTTTCAATTTCCAATCAAATGAGCCCTTTTTGAAGTTTCTATGACAACACTTTCTATAAAAAAAAACCTTACATGCCCACAGGGTATAACTTACAACCCTTGCCCTGAGCTCTCTGAGGGGGTTGTCATCCTAAAAGACCTAATTTCCAGAATTTTAACTAAGGTGAACAAAACGAATATCTCAAAATTTTGATTGGATTTGTTTGGGAAAATGGTGGGCGTGAGAGGGGGGTTAGTTGCCCTCCTATTACTTTCAACTATTAATAAGGGCACTAACCTTCTTAATTTCCAATCGAATGAGCCCTTTTTGAAGTTTTACTACAACGCTTTCTATAAAAACCTCATATGCCCACAGGGCATAACTTAAATCCCTTGCCCTTAGGGCTCTGGGGGGGGGGGGGTTGTCATCCTTAAAGACCTAATTCCCAAACTTTCAACTACGTTGAACAAAAAGCAATCTGAAAATTATGATTGTATGTGTTTGGGGAAAAGATTGGCGTGAGAGGGAGTTTAGTTGCCCTTCAATCACTTTCGACTATTAAAAAGGGCACTAGTATTTTGAATTTCCAATCGAATGCGACCTTTTTCAAGCTTCTACGACAAATCTTTCAATAGAAACCTTATATGCCCCCAGGGCATAACTTATAACCCTTCTCTTGAGGACTCCGAGGGGGTTCTCATCCTCAAAGACTTAATTTCCTGAACTTTCAACTACGTTGAACAAAATGGCTATCTTAAAACTTTGATTGGATGTATTTGGATAAATGGTGGGTGTGGAAGGGATGTTAGTTACCTTCCAATCACTTTCGACTATTAAATAGGGCACTAGCCTTTTCAATATCCAATCGAATGAGCCATTTTTGAAGTCTCTACGAAAACTTTTTCTATAGAAACATTATATGTCCCCAGGGCAAAACTTACAACCCTTTTCCTGAGGGGTTTAGGGGGGTTGTCATCCTTAAAATAATAATTTTTGGAACTTTCAACTATCTCAAAATTTTAATATTATGTGTTTGGGGAAATGGTGTGCATAAGAGAGGGGTTAGTTGCTCTCCAGTAACTTTCGACTATCAAAAAGGGCACTAATCCTTTCAATTTCCGATCAAATGAGCTTTTTTTGAAGTTTCTATGACAACACTTCCTATAAAAAAAAAACCTTATATACCCCCAGGGTATAAATTGAAACCCTTGCCCTGAGCGCTCTGAGGGGGTTGTCATCCTAAAACACCCAATTTCCAGAATTTTTAACTAAGTTGAACAAAATGAATATCTCAAAATTTTGATTGGATTTGTTTGGGAAAATGGTGGGCGTGAGTGGGGGGTTAGTTGCCCTCCAATTACCCTCAACTATTAAAGATGGCACTTTCGTCTTTTAATTTCCAATCGAATGAGCCCTTTTTGAAGTTTTACTACAAGGCTTTCTATAAAAACCTCATATGCCCACAGGGCATAACTTAAAACCCTTGCCCTTAGGGCTGTGTGGGGGGGATTGTCATCCTTAAGGACCTAATTCCCAAACTTTCAACTACGTTGAACAAAATGGTCATCTGAAAATTATGATTGTATGTGTTTGGGAAAAAGATGGGCGTGAAAGGGGGGTTAGTTTCCCTCCAATCACTTTCGACTATTAAAAGGGCACTAGCATTTTGAATTTCCAATCGAATGCACACTTTTTCAAGCTTCTACGACAAATCTTTCAATAGAAAACCTTATATGCCCCCAGGGTATAACTTATAACCTTTGCCCTGAGGGCTATGAGGGGTTTTCATCCTCAAAGATTTAATTTCCTGAACTTTTAACTAAGTTGAACAAAATGGCTATCTCAAAATTTTGATTGGATGTATTTGGATAAATGGTGGGAGTGGAAGGGATGTTAGTTACCTTCCAATCACTTTCGACTTTTAAAAAGGGCACTAGCCATTTCAATTTCTATAATCGAATGAGCCCTTTTTGCAGTTTCTACGACAACATTTTCTATGAAAACCATATATGCCCCCAGGACATAGCTTATAACCCTGGCCCTGAGGGCTGTGCGGGAGGGTTGTCATCCTAAAAGACTTAATTTTCAGAACTTTCAACTATGTTGAACAAAATAGCTATCTCAAAATTTTAATTAGATGTGTTTGGGGAAAAGATGGGCGTAAGAGGGGGGTTAGTTGCCCTCCAATCATTTTTGACGATTAAAAAGTGCATTAGCCTTTTGAATTTCCAATCGAATCAGCCCTTTTTGAAGCTACTACGACAAAGCTTTCTATAAAAACCTTATACGCCCCCAGGGTATAACTTACAACTCTTGCCTTGATGGCTGAGGGGGACAGTCCTCCTCAAAAACATAATTTCTATGTGAAAATCAACTACGCTGAACAAAATGGCTGTCTCGAAATTTTGATTGGATCTGTTTGGGGAATTGGTGGTCGTGGAAAAGGTGTTAGTTGCCTTCCAATCACTTTCGACTATAAAAAAGGGCACTAGCCATTCCAATTCCCAATTGAATGAGCCCTTTTCGTAGTTTCTACGACAGCTCCTTCGATACGAAGTGCCCTGGTATGCAAAAAAATTAATACATTGTGCCAACATCTTTTTTTACTTAGGCAGCGCTATTGCACTGCCTATGATATCTGGGTTTCAGCGGCAGCTAGCAACCTAGTAATCCTGCAGAGATAACTGAAAAATACAAATCATGGCAGCACCATTTCCTGTTTGTATCCGGGTTTTAGCGGTAGTCAGCAACCTACTAAGAAACAACCACGCCCCAAACTAAGAAATACAAAAACCCATAACTCCAAAAGATAAAGTCAGATCAAAATCCGGGTAGCATAGGTAGCTAGCAGTCTAGTAAGAGACGATCACGCCCCGTAGTAAAAAATAAAATAGGTTATAACTCCTAAAAATAGAATCAGATCAAAAAACGAAGTACACTATTAGAACCGCCTTGTCCAAAACCCCAATATAGAAAACTTATAGTCCCTTGACTTGGACAAAAAAGGAAATATACTGCCTTGAAAATCAAGAAAAGTGGCTGGAACCACGATATTCTGCATATATGGCATCTTTTTTTTCTTATTCTTTTCCTCAGATAGCAGGGCACTGGAACATCGTAGAGAGCTGTTTAATGGCTCATTTTAAGAGAAATTAATGGGATTAAAAACCTTTTGTAATTAATAACATAATGGATCGATATAGTTCATTATATTATAATATCAGCTATCAGTAGTTTAAGTAATGGAAAAACAAACCAACTGTCGATGCGGAACATCGTGGTTTCAGCCACTTTTCTTTATTTTCAAACCAATATCCTTTCCTTTCTTACTTATAATAATTTCTTAAGGAAGATAAGTAAAATAATCATCTATATAATAATTTTTTTATTACTTCAGTTACTATGAGCTGAAGTTCGTTCCTTAATGTAAATAGTCCTCATTTATACTGAACTGTATTGATCCTTTATTTATATTAATAACTACTACATAAAATTCTCTAGACTGACACCATTTATGATGAATTTTATCGTTTTTTATGTAATTTTTGATACCTCTTGCAGCGCGGATTATTATAATAATGAACTAGATCGATTCTTTATGTATGATTACAAACAAGAATAAGCCTACGGCTTTTTCTTCTTTGGACAAAGCAAGAGACGATCATCAAAGAATTAGGCAGCTAATTAAGTCCATAATTTGTTGTTTATCATAAACTTCATTAATCAGATATTTTAATATATCCTACATAGTCTAGTGGTTGGGATAGCTGACTCTCACCCAGTTGGCTCGACTTTGATTCCCGGTATGGGAAATATAAGGATACATTTTATTACTTCAGTTACTAGGGGCTACAGTTCGTGCCTTAATGTAGATAATTTTGCACACATTTTTAGTATGTCTTAGACACCATAAACTGAATGGCATGTTTATATTAGAAGTTCCCACGATTCAGCAGAGATGGGCTTTCCTTCAGATATGAAGGATTTGAGTTCAAAACACTCTGTGGTAACGATCAATCTTAAATGAAATTTATTATACATAATGCTACTACAAAGTCACTTCTAATGTTAAACGAGATTCTTGGCAATCGAAATTCTTCTGATAATGTTCCCAATAACTTTCTCTTATCGCTCCGGTACATTATATCAGATGGCCGACACACCTTGATGTCTCCAATGGTCGCTTGGAATGTTGGGATATGTGTATTGTTAAATTAATAGCATTTCTTTCGATGAGAAAAATGTTTCTGAAAAAAGTCTTGTTGTATGGTGGACATTGTATGGATGAATATGTGTGTTGTTTTAATATGTGTATTGTTGTATGGATGGATACCCCCCGTTATATGGTGGACTCATTGTACGAATGGATATGTGTGCTAATTTAATATGTATATTGTTGTATCGATGGATATGCCCCGTTGTATGGTGGGACAGGGCACCGCTTAAAGTAATAGGCCGCCTGTATGGCGGGTAAGAGCTGCGCTTGTACGGTAGGATAGGGCTGCGCTTAAACGTATTAATACAGTACTACTGTCAAATCGGTTTTCGCTTGTCAATGGAATCTAGTAGAGGGGGATCTGCTCCAGGAACCATTTAATTGCTTTAATTTTTTCCCAGTATTTAACTGAAAATCCAATATAGTTCCAAATGTTGCTGTTGTTTTTTGGGGTTTGATGCGTTTGACCAATCGGTCATATGCGTACGAATCATTTAATTATTCTGTGCCTTCTATAATCACTAGCTTGCTTGGGTGTCACTTCAGTCAATATTCATTGAGCCAGATCAGATATCACTTATTGGGCTATTGGTTGGGGGTTATTCACCTGCAACAAATCCCTTCGTTGAAAAACGGGATTCAGAGTAATTAACCTGTGCTTCCTAAAAAAAACAATTAAAATACATTTGCAACACAATTAAAATAAATAATGTAAATAGTCATCATTCTTGTCACATATGCCAAATATAAAAAACAAAGCTGATAAAACATAGATAAAAAAAAAGAAAAGATATACTAAGTATGATGACTCTAAAATGAGCTAATATAGGGGTAAAAAAACAAATAAATAAAAAATATCAAAGGGAATGAACCAAACCAGTAGTCTTAACGAATCTACCTAAAAGGGTTTTGCTTAATTGTCTAGCCCAAGGAGGAGACGCGTGATGTCCCAGAACAAAGTGCATTGTGAATGCCTTAAATGCCTTTTCATAGCAATTCCTTAGTGTTTCTCTCTCCCTTTCATATTTTCTACAGTTAAAGATGATGTGACATCTGTCTTCATACACTCCACATGTGTCGCAGTTGGGGGAAGGGGTCATTTTCTAATGGAATAATGTTGATTTTGTCTTTGCATGGTCACATCTAAGACGAAAGAGACAAGTTGAAAGGATGCGAGATGAAAGGTACATTTCTTTTGATAGCTGCTTGTAATTATAGAGATCAAGAAGCTGGGTATGAAAAGAACGAAGCCAAGCCTCTTCTTCCTCCAAAATTTTTGAACTAATTGAAGACAGGAATTCAGGACCAGTAATAGGGTTTTGAGGGATCAGACCCAGATGGGAGGCTTGTTTTGCAGCCTGGTTTTGCTAATTCATTGCCTGTTATTCCACAGTGTGCTGGAACCCATATAAATAGGACTGATATACCTTTTCTTGCAAGTGGTGTAGCCAAAAGTAGCCAAAAGTGGTGTGAATCAATGCAGACAATATACTTCTGATGTTTGGTCTCATTTTGGCTTGATATGGCTTGAAGAGATAACTTAATTGCCATAAGTTCTGCAGAAAAAATTCTCAGGTAGGGGGTTAGCGGTAAGAAAGATACAGGCTCTGGGACGATAAAACTACTGCACAGCTGCATTTTGTTTCTGTCTTTGAGCCATCTGTGTAAATTTGGATGTAGTCCTGATATTCTGCCAGCTTTTCCAGGAATATGATTTTCATCAGTTCTTGGGGAAGGTCCTCCTTTTTTCCAATGCTTATGTTAGGAATAGTCAGTTCCCTAATTCCTTTGGAGGCACTGGGAGAATCATCATCCAAATTAACAATCAGCCTCCCATTCTCTATGAAAGAAAGGCAAAGGAATCTCTGAAAAGAGGGCATCTCTGTTGGTTTTTAGTTGTCAACAAGGTTGTGGTGGCAAATGATTCCTTTGTAGATAATGTGGTTCTTGAGTCTTATCTTCTTTGCAAACTATCTTGCAAGGAGATATCTTCTTCTGGAATGAAGAGACTGGATCCCCACTTCACTGTAAAAAGCTGCAATAGGAGTTGATTTTAACCAAGGGATCTTCGTAAGATCGCATGAAGGGTATTGTCAAGTTTCTTCAGGAGACACTTCTTAGCAGATCCATATATGAATGATCTATAGCCTATCTTCAATATCACCACTGGCTTGACAATAGTCGAAGCAAAGGCTGTGGGTGCTCCTCTTCTTCCAAGGCAGAGAGCATTAATGAAGTTTTGTCTTTGTTTGAGACTGCCAATCAGCTCATCCAGATGCGGTTTCCATTTCAGTTTTTGGTCAAATACAACTCCCAGGGCGCGTGCATGTTCTGCAACCACAATCCCTTGTCCATTCATTTTCACCAGTGTTTTGAAAGCAGCCATGTTATGCATTTTGTGGGAAAACATACTAACTGACTTATGGCTTGAGAATACCATATTATTACTTTTTGCCCAAATTGATAGCATATCTACAGCTTTTTGTGAGGCTGACTGTAAGCATAAAAGGTCTCTCCCCATAACTACGACAGCAATATCATCAGCAAACAGAAAAACCTCTGCTCCAAGTAGGTTTTCTAGGCTTATATCATGACAATAAACTGAGAAGAGAAGTGGACTTAGAACAGCCCCTTGAGGGAGTCCAATGTCAAAGACTTTCATTTTAAACTCAGATTTGGAGCCCCCCAAGGAGGCCTGAACCTCCCTACTTATTGAGAATTGTTGGATCCAATTTACGAATAGGTGTAGTAAACCCATCACAGATAGCTTTTTGATTAGTTGCCTCTTATCTACTCTATCATATGCTGATTCCATGTCTTGAAATATTACGTGAACTGCTTTTCCTTTTTTGAAGCTTTGTTTTATCAGATGCTCTAGTCTAACTAGGGCATCTGTGATGCTCCTTCCAGGGAGAAAGCCAATCAGTTCAATTTGGATGTATTCTGATAATGGGGTTTAAATTCTTTGTTTTATTACCCTCTCAATTAGCTCCAAATTCTCTTATTTCTAATTAAAATGCCTAATAAACGTTGATAACATCATATTCCCTACGTTTCGAAGTCACAAAGTAATGATAAATGTAGATCTGCCTCTATGTATAATCCATGGAAAAAAAGATACCGCTTAGGCAGAATACTGCAGTAGCTGCCACTTGTCTTAATTTTCAAGCCATTATAAATCCCTTGCTGTACAAGCCAAGGGACAGAAAGTTTCTTATATAGGGGTTTCGCACAAGCGGTTCTAATGGTGTACTTTTTATTATCTGACTCTATTTTTATGATTTATGGGTTTTTGATCAAAAAAGACACTAGAACTTTTAATTACCGTTCAAATGAGCATTGCGACATTCTAGGACCAAGGGGTTAATACGATCACCCATGAGGAAAAGAAAAAAAAAACAAATAAAAACGCATCCCTGACCTTTCTTCTGGAAAAAATACAAAATTCCATATTTTTTGCAGATATGAGCTTGAAACCTCTACAGTAAGGTTTTCTGATACGCTGAAACTGATAGGGTTATTTTCTTTAAGATTCTATGACCTTTAGGGGTTGTTTTTCCCTTTTTCGAATATAGGACAAATTTTCTGAGGCTCATAACTTTTAATGAATAAGACTAAACTTGATGAAACTTAAATATTTAAAATCAGCATAGAAATCCAATAGTTTTGATGTATCTGTCGATATTAAAACTCCGTTTTTTAGAGTTTTGGTTACTATTGAGACTAGTCGCTCTTAGTATACAGTTCGTTACCACGAACTGTTTGATATGTGTTTCCCCTTTTTTCAAAAATAAGGTAAGTTTTTTTAGGTTCGTAACTTTAGATGGCTAAGACTAAACTTGTTGAAATTCAAATATTTAAAATCATTATAAAAACCTGATTCTTTGATGTATCTATTGGTATCAAAATTCCATTTTTTAGAGTTTTGGTTACTATTGAGACGCGTCGCTCTTACTATACAGTTCATTACCGCTAACTGTTTGAAAAACATAATAAACGAATTTCTTTTCTTATAAGTAAAACCAACAACAACAAAAATAATACATTGTGCCAACATCGTTCTTCACTTAGGCAGCGCTATTGTGCTGCCTATGATAACACTTCACGAGATTTATGTAATAAACAGGGGGAAAAGCATAGGGCCTTTTCTTCTCTGAAATAGAAAAAGACGAACCTCAAACAATCAAGTAGCTAACTAAGTCCAATGTATGCAGTGGTTTGTTATTCCAATGGTTTGATCGCCTTCTAATGTAATGGGTTTTTATATTTCTTAATATTGGACGTCATCGTCTCTTACTGGGTTGCTATCTACCGCTGCAACCCGGACTAATGATGTACTTTTGTTTTGATCTGACTCTATTTTTAGGATTTCTGGGTTTTTATATTTCTTAGCATTGGACTGATCGTCTTTTAGTAGGTTGCTAGCTACTGCTGTAACCCGGATTCACATATATAGTTATGAGAGGCAGCGTGGCCGAGTGGTCCAAGGCGCTGGTGTTAGCCACCAGTCTCTTCGGAGGCGTGGGCTCAAATCTTACCGCTGGTATACGATTATGATTTATGTACAAAAATCAAATATCTTTGAAAAGATATTTATTCTCTCTCTTAGAAATAATTTTTTAGTTACAACAGATTTTTAACCTAACTAATTTCCTTTAAAATGAGCCATTGAACAACTCTCTACTTTGTTCCAGTGCCAAGCTATCTGTGGAAAAGTAAAAAAGAAAAAAGAAAAAATAAAAAAATATTCCGTTTAGGCAGAATCTTGTAGTAGCTGCCACTCTTCTTGATTCAAACCAAGCCAAGCCCTTGCTGTCCAAGCCAAGGGACAGAAAGTTTTCTATACATGGGTTTCGGACAAGGCAGTTCTAATGGTGTGATATTATTACTTTTTGCCCAAATTGATAGCATATCTATAGCTTTTTGTGAGGATGACTGTAAGCACAAAGGGTCTCTCCCCACAACTGCAACAGCAATATCATCAGCATAGAGAAAAAGCTCTGCACAAAGGACGTTTTCCAGGCTTATTTCATGACAATAAACTGAGAAGAGAAGTGGACTTAGAACAGCCCCTTGAGGGAGTCCAATGTCAAAGGCTTTCATCTTAAACTCAGATTAGAAGCCCCCAAAGGAGGCCTGAACCTCCCTACTTATTAAGAATTGTTGGATCCAATTTACGAATAGGTGTAGTAAACTCATTACAGATAGCATTTTGATTAGTTGCTTACATGAACTGCTTTTCCTTTCTTGAAGCTTTGTTTTATCAGATGCTCTAGTCTAACTAGGGCATCTGTGATGCTCCTTCCAGGGAGAAAGCTAATCAGTTCAATTTGGATGTATTCTGATAATGGGGTTTAAATTCTTTGTTTTATTACCCTCTCAACTAGCTCCAAATTCTCTTATTTCTAATTAAAATGCCTAATAAACGTTGATAACGTCATATTCCCTACGTTTCGAAGTCACATAGTAATGATAAATGTAGATCTGCCTCTATGTATAACCCTTGGAAAAAAAATACCGCTTATGCAGAATACTGCAGTAGCTGCCACTTGTCTTAATTTTCAAGCCAATATAAATCCCTTGATGTACAAGCCAAGGGACAGAAAGTTTCTTATATAGGGGTTCCGCACAAGCGGTTCTAATGGTGTACTTTTTTTATCTGACTCTATTTTTATGATTTATGGGCTTTTGATCAAAAAAGACACTAGAACTTTTAATTACCGTTCAAATGAGCCTTGCTACATTCTAGGACCAAGGTGTTAATACGATCACCAATGAGGAAAAGAAGAAAAAAAACAAATAAAAACGCATCCGTGATCTTTCTTCTGGAAAAAATACAAAATTCCATATTTTTTGCAGATATGAGCTTGAAACCTCTACAGTAAGGTTTTCTGATACGCTGAAACTGATAGTGTGATTTTCTTTAAGATTCTATGACCTTTAAGGGTTGTTTTTCCCTTTTTTGAATATAGGACAAATTTTCTGAGGCTCATAACTTTTAATGAATAAGACTAAACTTGATGAAATTGAAATATTTAAAATCAGCATAGAAATCCAATTGTTTTGATGTATCTGTCGATATTAAAACTCCGTTTTTTAGAATTTTGGTTACCATTGAGATTAGTCACTCTTAGTATAGAGTTCGTTACCACGAACTGTTTTATATGTGTTTTCCCCTTTTTTCAAAAATAAGGTAAATTTTTTTAGGTTCGTAACTTTAGATGGCTAAGACTAAACTTGTTGAAATTCAAATATTTAAAATCATTACAAAAACCTGATTCTTTGATGTATCTATTGGTATCAAAATTCCATTTTTTTTAGTTTTGGTTACTATTGAGACGTGTCGCTCTTACTATACAGTTCATTACCGCTAACTGTTTGAAAAACATAATAAACGAATTTCTTTTCTTATAAGTAAAACCAACAACAACAAAAATAATACATTGTGCCAACATCGTTCTTTACTTATGCAGCGCTATTGTGCTGCCTATGATAACACTTCACGAGATTTATATAATAAACAGGGGAAAAAGCCTAGGGCTTTTTCTTCTCTGAAATAGTAAGAGACGAACCTCCAACAATCAAGTAGCTAACTAAGTCCAATGTATGCAATGGTTTGTTATTCCAATGGTTTGATCGTCTTTTAATGTAATGGGTTTTTATATTTCTTAATATTGGACGTCATCGTCTCCTATTGGGTTGCTAGCTACCGCTGCAACCCCGACTAATGATGTACTTTTGTTTTGATCTGACTCTATTTTTAGGAGTTCTGGGTTTTTATATTTCTTACCATTGGACTGATCGTCTTTTAGTAGGTTGCTAGCTACTGCTGCAACCCGGATTCACATATATAGTTATGAGAGGCAGCGTGGCCAAGTGGTCCAAGGCGCTGGTGTTAGCCATTAGTCTCTTCGGAGGCGTGGGTTCAAATCTTACCACTGGTATACGATTATGATTTATGTACAAAAATCAAATATCTTTGAAAAGATATTTATTCTCTCTCTTAGAAATAATTTATTCTCTCTTAGACTTATTCTCTCTTAGAAATAATTTTTTTAGTTACAACAGATTTTTAACCTAATTAATTTCCTTTAAAATGAGCCATTGAACAACTCTCTACGATGTTCCAGTACCAAGCTATCTGTGGAAAAGAAAAAAAGAAAAAAGAAAGAAAAAATATTCCGTTTAGGCAGAATCTTGTAGTAGTTATGATTCACTCTTCTTGATTCAAACCAAGCCAAGCCCTTGCTGTTCAAGCCAAGGGACAGAAAGTTTCCTATACAGGGGTTTCGGACAAGGCGGTTCTAATGGTGTTTTTTTTGTTTTGATCTGACTCCTTTTTTAGAAGCTATGGTTTTTATATTTCTTAACATTGGACGTGATGTCTCTTACTAGGTTGCTAGCTAACGCTGCAACCCGGACTTGATTTTCAAGCCAATATATTTTCCTTGTTTTTCAAGCCAAGGGACGGTAATTTTCCTATATAGCTGTACTGGACAATGCAGTTCTAATAGTGTACTTTGTTTTTTGATCTGATTGTAGTTTTAGATGAAATGAACTATTTTATTTTTTACTATAGGGCTTAATCGTCTCTTACTAGGTTGCTAGCTACCGTTGCAACTCGGTTTACAGACCATTCCTTAATGTAATCCTTGTTATTCAAGCCAAGGGACGGTAAGTTTTCTATATAGAGGTTTTGGACAAGGCGGTCATGGGTTACTTTAGTTTTTACTATGGGGCGTGATCGTCTCTTACTAGGTTGCTAGCTACCGCTGCAATCCGGATAAGAATAATATAAAAAATTTAGATTTTATATGTAATGACAACATAACTGGGGTTTGTTCTATGTTATATGATTACAAACAGGAAAAAGCGTTCTGCTTTTACTTCTTTGAAACAGTAAGAGACGAACCTCAAACAATCAAGTAGCTAACTAGGTCCAATGTATGCAATGGTTTGTTATTCCAATGGTCGTCTTTTAATGTAAACAATTAAAAAAAATCTACATAATGATTCATTTTATTACTTCTGTTACTGTGGGCTACAGTTCGTTCCTTAATGAAATTAGAATAGTAAGAGACGATAATCAAAGGGTCAGGCAGCTAACTAAGTCTATAATTTGTTCTTTATCATAAACTTCATTAATCAGATATTTTAATATATCCTACATAGTCTAGTGGCTGGGATAGCTGAGTCTCACCCAGTTGGCTTGAGTCCGATTCTCGGTACAGGAAATATTATGATTTACACCCGATAAAAGGGCGTAACGAGTCAAACTAAGTGAAAGAAAACTACTACTACTACTAACAACTCATCGCAGCACCAAGCCGCCTGAGGCCAACACAGCTACGCACGCTCCTCCTCCACCCCAATCTATTCAAAGCCTCCCTTTTTACACCCGCCCACGAAGTTCCCATTTCCTTTAAATCTTTCTTTATGACGTCCTCCCAACCCAGGCGGGGACGACCTGCTTTCCGTTTAGCCCTAGATGGTTGGCCGAAAAGAACAATCTTCGGCAATCTGTCATCCTTCATCCGAACAACATGCCCTAACCACCTCAACCTTTCTTTCATTATAGACCTAGAGAGCGATATTGAACCACAATGTTCGTATAGCCGAGTAATTGAAACATGATCAGTCAGCCGGGTTCTCAGAAGAATCCTTACGCTATTTCTTTGGAAAACAGCTAGCAAATCTTCATCCGCTTTTCGGAGCGTCCATGCTTCACAGCCATATTTTACCACTGTCATCACTGTAGCTTCTAAGATTCTAATCTTGGTTATCAGACTTATCTTCCTATTCTTCCAGACTTTTTTAACTGTGAAAAAACACCCTGAGCCTTGGCTATTCTATTTTTAACATCTTCACTGCTTCCACCATCTTTACTAATAATACTACCAAGGTAAGTGAAACTGCCCACCTGATCAATCTTTTCATTACCCAACGTCACCTTTTCATCTTCACTTATTCCTAGCCTTAGTGACTTGGTCTTCCTAACATTAATTTTCAAACCAATACTAGCACCCTGAACTCGCAAAGCCTCTAAAACTTCATTCATTTTGCTCACACTTTCATCTAGGATGCTTAAATCATCAGCATAATCCAAGTCCAGGATACTTTTTCCTCCCCATTTGATTCCTTGGTCTCCCATTGCCTTTCCTGTGCTCCTTAAAACAAAGTCCATCGAAATAATCCATATAAAGGGGGATAGAACTCAACCCTGCTTAACTCCTAATTTAATACAAATCCAGCTGCTAACCTCATTTCCTACCTTAACTGCAGCGGTGTTATTCTCGTACTTAGCACTAATCACTTTAATGTATTTGTCTGGTATACCATACAAGGATAAAACCTTTACTAAAGCTCCTCTATCAACAGAATTGAACGCTTGCTCATAATCTATAAAACTGAGGACCAAAGGTGTTTGAAAACTTAGGCACTTCTCAATTATTAACCTAAGAGTGAAAATTTGGTCAACATGTCATCTACCTTTTCTAAAACCGCACTGCTCTTCTCTTAAAACTTTGTCTACGGCGTCTCTCAGTCTAAAAAGTATCATATTACAAAGCAATTTCCTACCTACAGAGACCAGACTAATGCCTCGATAATTACCACACTCACTTTTATCACCTTTCTTATAAAGTGACTTAATTAAGGTTTTCCTAAAATCGTTAGGTACTTCCCCTTTTTCAAAAATCATATTCATAATCTTCAATAACTTATTTCTAACCTCAGAGCCACCATATTTAAGAAACTCATTTACTACCCTATCAGCACCTGGAGCCTTATTATTCTTTAATCCTTTTAGTACTGTTTCTAATTCCTCCTCACAAAACAAATCTTCCTTCACATCCAAGGTATCACAAACTTTTTCATTTTCCTCTATATTTTTTCCTGCAACTCTATCTCGGTTAAGCAAATTCTCAAAATGTTCGGCCCATCTTGCTTTAGCTTTTGTCTTATCGCTAATTGCCACCCCATTCCTATCTTTAACTGGGACAAGTCCGGATTGACTACTACCTCTCAATTTGTTAACGTGCCAGTACAATATTTTACTATTATGCCGTCTAGCTGCATCTTCTAAATCCTCGACAATTTTATCCATGGCCTCCACTTCACACCTCCTTAGTTCATATTTCAATGCTTTCTCCACTTTCTTTACATTTCTTTTGTTTTCATGAGATCTATCACTCAGATAATTCTTGTACAATTCCTTTCTCCTTTCTATTAAACTTAAAGCTTTTTCACTAATATTCTTAGCTGCAGTTCTAGCTTTCTTCCCTAATACACCTTCAGCAACTTCACAAATTATTTTTCTAAAATTATTCCAACCATCTTCCACATTATCAAAATTTAAACTCTCAAGTTTAGTATTCAACTGTTCCTGGACAGTTTCTCTCAAATTCTCATCCTGGAGTCTACTAACATCATAACTTCCCGGGAGGTAATTACTCTTCCGATTTTTCAGCTTTAGATTAACCCTTGACACTACTAGATGGTGATCTTTACTTTTAACATCAAAAACAGCAATACTATATCCCCTAGTATCTTGTATTGATCCTGCCAGTCTTCGATTTACTATAACATAATCAATAAGGTTTGCTGTCTTACCATCACGTGAATACCATGTTAGCTTATGATCCATTTTATGACCAAACACCGTATTGGTTATAACTACATTGTTATACCTACAAAATTGCAAAAGTCTGTATCCATTACTGTTTTCTTTTCCTACACCAAATTTACCTAAGCTGGGATACCATCTATCCTTATTTCTACCAACCTGGGCGTTATAATCTCCCAGCAATAACATCATATTTCTACCTGGGACCTTGTCTATTTGCTCCTGTAACTGTAAGTAGAATTCATCTGAGTCACTAGTATCTCCGTCAGTCAGGGGCGTATACTACTATAACTGATACCCTGAACTTTCTAGTCATAAAATGAGTAATTAGTATTCTATTATTAATACCTTCCCAGCCTAAACAAGACTTAGCAGCTTGCTTATTCATCATGAGCCCTATTCCCTGTCTATGTACCCCATCCTTCCTGCCTGAGTAAACAAATTCTATATCACCTAATTTCATGCTTCCTACCCCTGGGATACGAGTTTCTTAAACTCCTAATAAGTCTAGTTCGAATCATCTGAATTCGTCAGTCAAAATGTCGATACGATAGTAATTTTTTAACGTCGTAACATTCCAAGTTCCAATTTTCATGTTCTTTAAATCATTGAAATTTTTTTCGCCTCAGGAAAAGCAATGATCCCGGATACCAGTTCAGGACGGGGATCACTTATCTTCTCAAGTCTACACCGAAGTGCTTAAGCAGGCTTAGAACCGGACAGCAAGAAGTCCCTGGGACCTCCATGAATGGAGGCTTTGTGCAATCCTGGGCCCATCTTGGTCACAACATGGTTTTCAGCACTTGACGATGCTCTTCTATCAACAAGAGTCGAAATCCTGCACAGACAGTCTCAAGCCTATTACCTCCGACTCATTATATATTCATGCCTACAAATATTATGCTACTACGGGGAGGCACCCCGTAATAGATAAATTAGCTAGGAAGAGATTTTTCAGCCCAAAGACGCCCATCAAAACATACCAAGCCCAGAAGAATTGTCCATTAGTCAGAATCCCGTGTGAATGCTGTGTCGTTTACTAGGCTATAATTTCTGCTAGGGTAGCCACTCCTCAAGTACGAATAGAGTTGACCACAAGGTCTCCAGTCTTGCAGGTATCTCAAAAAGGTTGAGACAGCTCTTTGCAGAGGCCGTTGTCCATAGATCTGAATCTTCCGCCCTGCCGAAGTTGTCCTCCAATAGAGGATCCTCCCGCGATGGTGTTCTGCATCACCATGCAATTTAACCCATTGCTTGGAGAAGGTTTGCAACTCATGGAACTTGTGGATAAACAAGTGGGCCCTTTTGAGTGTACATTTGAGGGGCCTTCTTCCTCCTCCGCCTCTATTTATGACCCCGGGCAAGGGTGCCCCAGATTCTATTATGGACCCCCAGGGACAAGGTCCCCCCTTGGTCCATGCCTCCTATGGAGGTACCCTACATATCTGTAGAGCGTTCCCCTATCGCCACCTGGGGACATGCTGAATGGCCTGGGGGAGGCCAGATGGCCTGGGGGAGGCTTGTTGGAATTAAATAATTTAAATTATTGCTCAGAAATCATAAATTTTTGCAGTTTGCAGTTAAATAAAATTATTATATTTAAAATTTTCAGGATTTATTCTAGTTTCAGTTAACAAATACATATTTTGTTAAGCCCCTCGAAAAATTACTGCATTTTACATAATAATGGATAATTATATAAAAAAAACTAATTGACAAAAACCATTTATGATGAACTATATCGGTCCTTCATGTAAGTTTCTTCTTTCCAAAATTAAATTAGTTACTATGGCCTAGAATTCGTTCTTTACCATAAAAAAAATATCCCGTTTACGCAGAATGTTGCAGTAGCTGCCACTTTTCTCGATTTTCAAGCCGATATATTTTCCTTTCTGCTCAAGATAAGGGACAGAAAGTTTCTTATACAGGGGTTTCGGGCAAGACGGTTCTAATGGTGTACTTTTTGTTTTGATCTGACTCCTTTTTTAGGAGTTATGGTTTTTTATATTTCTTAACATTGGACGTGATCGTCTCTTACAAGGTTGCTAGTTACCGCTGCAACCCGGATGAACTATACCAGTCCTTAATGTAAACTTTACTAATATACTATAGTTAACTGGCCTATAAAATTTAGCATAGGCAAGAGGTCGTTCTTTATTAAATTCAACAGCATCCGCTCTTTCAAAGAGAATTTTAATCTGTAATTTTGAATACTTTTCGTAATCCTGGTAAAACATTCGTGAAATTTTTCTCAATTTACGAAGATCAGCATGCATTTTTGCCATCTTTTTGGACTTCTGAATGTAATTTTTCACTCTGTCCTTACGCATTGTTTGGTAAAGCCTCGCAGAGGTTTTAATTTTTTCATTGTAGCTTTTGTCACCCCAGTATCTACCCATTATTCTGGTAGCAACTTTTTTCTTATGTTTGTTTCGGTAATCTTTATCATTATGAATATGTTACATGATCCTCTATAGAATGATTCCTTTTAATACCTCAATTACTATGGGCTACAGGTCGTCCTGTAATTTAATTTTATAATTACAAAAGTTTTTAGCCCCATTAATTTCCTTTAAAATGAGCCATTAAACAACTTTCTACGATGTTATTTCCTTTAAAATGAGCCATTAAACAACTTTCTACGATGTTCCAGTACAAAGCTATCTGTGGAATTACTAACCTTTACCATAATTAAATGGCGTATAAAATTTAGTATAGGCAAGAGGTCGTTCTTTATTATAATTCCCCCAAATACATCCAATAAAAATTTTGAGATAGCCATTTTGTTCAGCGTAGTTGATTTCCAGATAGAAAATATTTTTGAGGAGGACACTCCCCCACAACCCTCAGGGCAAGGATTATAAGTTATGCCCTGGGGCCAAATAAGGTTTTTATTGATATATTTGTCGTAGAAACTTGAAACAGGGCTAATTCGATTTGAAATCCAAAGGGGTAGTACCCTTTTTAATAGTCCAAAGTGATTTGAGGGCAACTAACCCCCCTAACCTAGCCTATCATAAACCAGAAACGACAAACACACAGAGACGACACACACATAGAGACGACACACACACAGAGACGACACACACACAGAGAGGACACAAGCGCACAGAAGACAAACGCACAGAGACGACACACAAACAGAGACGACAAACACACACAGACAACACACACATAGAGACGAAACACACACAGAGAAGACACACACAGATGACAAACACACAGAGACGACATACTCACAGAGACGACACACACACAGAGACGACACACACACAGAGACGACAAAGACACAAAGACGATGCACACACAGAGACGACAAACACACAGAGACAACACACACACACACAGAAAACACACACATAGAGACGACACACACATAGAGAAGACACAAATAGAGATACTACACATAGATACGAATAAAGATAAGGTTTTTACTGAAATCTTTGTCGTAGAAACTTGAAAAAGGGCTCATTCGATTTGAAATCCAAAGGAATAGTACCCTTTTTAATAGTAAAAAGTGATAGGGGGGCAACTCGCCACCCCCCCACGCCCATCATTCCCCAGAACACATCCAATTGAAATTTTTAGATAATCATTTTGTTCAGCGTAGTTTATTGCCAGATAGAAAATATATTTTTGAGGAGAACCTTCCACCACAACCCTCAGGGCACGGGTTTTAAGTTATGCCCTGGGGGCATATAAGGTTTTTATAGAAGGCGTTGTCGTAGAAACTTCAAAAAATGTTTTTTCGATTGGAAATTCAAAGATCTAGTGCCCTTTTTAATAGTAAAAAGTGATTGGAGGGCAACTAGCCCCCCCCTCACGCCCATCATTTCCCAAAACAGATCCAATCAAAATTTGAGATAGCCATTTGGTTCAGCGTAGTTGATTTCCAGATAGAAAATATATTTTTTAGGAGGACACTCCTCCAGAGCGCTCATGGCAAGGGTTTTAATTTATGCCCTGGGGGCATACAAGGTCTTTAAAGAAGGCGTTGTCGTAGAAACTTCAAAGAAACTTATTCGATTGGAAATTCACAGGGCTAGTTCCCTTTTTGATAGTCAAAAGTGAATTTAGGGCAACTAGCCCCTCCCCTCCGCACCCATCATTCCCCCAAACACATCCAATAAAAATTTTGAGATAGCCATTTTGTTCAGCGTAGTTAATTTCCAAATAGAAAACATGTTTTTGAGGAGGACACTCCCCCACTACCCTCAGGATAAGGATTGTAAGTTATGCCCTGGGAGCAAATAAGGTCTTTATTGAAATCTTTTATCGTAGAAACTTGAAAAAGGGCTCATTCGATTTGAAATCCAAGCGGCTAGTACCCTTTTTAATAGTCAAAAGTGATTTGAGGGCAACTAACCCCCCTAATCTAACCTAACATAGACCAGAGACGACACAGACACAGAGCCGACACACACATAGAGACGACACACCCACAGAGACAACAAACACACAGAGAAGACACAAGCACACAGACGACAAACCCGAAGAGACGACACACACAAAGAAGACACACACAGAGACGACAAACACACAAAGACGATGCACACACAGAGACGACACACACACAGAGAAGACACACACACAGAGACGACACATACACACAGACAACACACACACACACACAGACGACACATACTTAGAGAAGACACACACATAGAGACGACACACATAGAGATAATACACATACATACACATAGAGACAAAGTTTTTACTGAAATCTTTGTCGTAGGAACTCGAAAAGGGCTCATTCGATTTTAAATTCAAAGGGCTAGTATCCTTTTTAATAGTCGAAAGTGATTTGAGGGCAACTAACCCCCCTCTCATGCCCACCTTTCCCCCAGACACTCCCCTGCAACCCTCAGTGCAAGGATTATAAGTTATGCCCTGGGGGCATATAAGATTTTTATTGAAGTCTTTGTTGTAGAAACTTGAAAAAGGGCTCATTCGATTTGAAATTCAAAGGGCTAGTACCCTTTTTAATAGTCGAAAGTGATTTGAGGGCAACTATCCCGCCTGTTATGCCGACCTTTTCCCCAAACACATCCAATCAAAATTTTTAGATAACCATTTTATTCAACGTAGTTGAAAATTTTGGAAATTAGGTCTTTAAGGGTGACAGCCCCTCCCCCCACAGCCCTCAGGACAATTGTATTAAGTTATGCCATGGGGGCATATAAAGTTCTTATTGAAAGCGTTGTCGTAGAAACTTCAAAAGGGCTCATTCAATTCGATATTGAAAGGGCTTGTGCCTTTTTTTAATAGTTGAAAGTGATTGGAGAGCGACTAACACCCCTCTCACGCCCACCGTTTTCCCAAACACATCAAATCAAAATTTTGAGATATTCTTTTTGTTCAACGTTGTTGAAAGTTCTGAACATTAGGTCTTTTAGGATAATAACCCCCTCAGAGCCCTCAGTGCAAGGATTGTAAGCTATACCCTGGGGGCATTACAGTTTATATCGAAAGTTGTTATAGAATTTTCAAAAAGGGCTCATTAAATTGGAAATTGAAATTGCCCTTTTTAATAGTCGAAAGTGAGTGGAGAGTAATTATTCCCCCTCTTACGCCCACCGTTTCCCCAAAAATATTCAATCAAAGTTTAGAGATAGCCATTTTATTTAACATAGTTGAAAGTTCTGGAAATTATTTATTTAAGGATGACAAACTCCCGAGATCCCCAAGGGCAAAGGTTGTAGTTTATGCCCTGGAAGCATATAAGATTTTATAGCTAGAGTTGTCGTAAAACTTCAAAATGGGCTCATTCAATTCGAAATTGAGAGGGCTAGTGCCCTTTGTAATAGTCGAAAGTGATTTTTGCGTAACTAACCACCCTCTCACGCCAACCATTCCTCCAAGCACATCCAATCAAAATTTTCAGATAGTAATTTTGTTCAGCGTAGTAAAAAGTTCTGGAAATTAGGTCTTTGAGAATGACATTAGGTTAAGGTTTGTAATTTATGCCCTGGGGGCATAAATTACAGAAAGCGCTGTCGTTTCCAAAAGGGCTCAGTCGATTGGAAATCGAAAGGCCTTGTGCCCTTTTTAATAGTCAAAAGTGATTTGAAGGCTTGAAATTTTTTGGCAAAGATCGATATGGGTATCATGTATTATTTTTCTTTGTTGTTGTTGTTTAGACCAGGGCACTTTGGATCAAAGGAGTTGTCGTTTGAACTTCGGAAATGGCTCATTCAATAGAAAATAGAAAGGGCTGATGCCCTTTTTGATAGTCGAAAGTGATTGGAGGGAAACTAGTTCCCTTCACTCCCACCCTCCCATTTGCCAATTATGTTTAAAAACTAAATGTTGCTTTAAGATTAATCAAAATGCACTGTGATAATGCTAATTCCCAATAAGGCATCTCAGCAGTATCGAAAGAACGACTGAGAGTATTATGTTCAAACTTTCGGGGCTACTTCTGCTCTTAAGATTTGCACTTTACTGAAAAAACACAAACTAATGTGCATTGTCAGTTTAATAAAAATATTCAGTTTAATATATTTTAATAAACATTTGATTTATTAAAGTTATAAAAGTAAAAACATTTATATTTTTTCAGTAAAGTGCAAATTTTTTTCTGGCCTTGGGAAGGTATAGGGGTTTTGCGACAAACTTATGTTAATTTCTGCTTGTTTTGAGTTTGATTCAGTTATTTATTGTAATTTCTGTTCGTTTTGGGTTTCATTTATTTATCGATGCTGATTTGTGGTTGTTTCACTCTTGGTAGATTATTTAATTTCATTTTTGCTCTTATTTTGTTTAATGGAGTTCTTTACTTTTC
This sequence comes from Artemia sp. Qi Xiang Cuo, assembly GCF_049724085.1. NCBI lineage: Eukaryota > Metazoa > Arthropoda > Branchiopoda > Anostraca > Artemiidae > Artemia > Artemia sp. Qi Xiang Cuo. Next base: position 68,709,385 of record NC_142796.1, on the reverse strand, counting down.
TTTGAAAACTTATTTTGTAGAAAAAGTTCTTTTAATTAATATATCTTAACATTGGACGTGATCGTCTCTTACTAGGTTGCTAGCTACCGCTGCAACCCGGGAATCCGTACTGACTAATGCAATTTATGATGAACTATATTGGTCCTTTACGTTATTTTTGTTTTGATCCACCTTTTTCTTAGGATTTATGGGTTTTTATATTTCTTAAACTGTACTTTTTGGTTTGACTCTTTTTTTTATGAGTTATGGGTTTTTGTATTTCTCAACATTGGATGTGATCGTCTCTTACTAGGTTGCTAGCTACCACTGCAACCCGGATTACTATGGCCTAAGGTTCGTTCTTTACTGTAAGTAACTCTCTACGATGTTCCAGTGCCAAGCTATCTGTAGAAAAAAAGATGCCGTTTAGGCAGAATGCCATAGTAGCTGCCACTTTTCTTGATTTTCAAGTCACTATATTTCCCTTGCTGTTCGAGCCAAGAGAAAGAAAGATTCCTATATAGGGATTTTGGACAAGGCAGATCTAACGGTGTACTTTTTTTTTATCTTATTTTTTTCAGGAGTTGTGGGTTTTTATGTTTCTTAACATTGGACGTAATCGTCTCTTACTATGTTTTTAGCTACCGCTGCAACCCGGATTAAAGAAAATAAAAACTATTTGAAATAGTAAGAGACAAACCTCAGAGAATAAGGCAGCTAACTAAGTCCAATATGTGCCATGGTTTGTTCTTTACTAGGTTTCAGCTATCTCTGCAGTCATGATACCAATGAAAATTACGTGATTCCCATTTATAATTAATTGATTCTTTATGTAATTACCGCAAATTGACTTGAACTCACATCTTTTGAATTCGAAAGAAAGGTTCTGAGCCACTGGGGTACGGTAACTGCTCTTATAGCATTAATTGAACATATGATTAATAAGGATTAATATGGATTAATATGAATTATTGAACATATGATTAATATGGAACGATAGACAAATTGGAGAAGAGCCAAGACCTGTTTTCCACTGTTCAAGCCAAAGGACGGTAAGTTTGCAATATAGAAGTTTTGGACAAGGCGGTTCTAACAATGTACTTCTTGTTTTGATCTGAATTTTTTTTAGGAGTTATGGGTTTTTATATTTCTTAACATTGGACGTGGTCATCTCTTACTAGGTTGCTAGCTACCCCTGCAACCCGGAAAATGCTGCAACCTGGAGTTCATCTTTTCAAAACTAAATTATTTCGTTCTTTACCATAATTAGAAATAATTTATTTTAGTTACAAAATATTTTTAACCCAATTAAATTCCTTTAAAATGAGCCTTTGAACAACTCTCTATGATGTTCCAGTGCCAAGCTATCTGAGGGAAAGAAAAAAAGACTAAAGAAAAAAAGAAAAAAGTATGCCGTTTAGGCAGAATGTTGTAGTAGCTGCCACTTTTCTTGATTTTCAAGCCAATATAGTTCTCTTGCTGTTCAAGCCAAGGGACAGAAAGTTTCCTATATAGGGATTTCGGGCAAGGCGGTTCTAATGGTGTACTTTTTGTTTTGATCTGACTCCTTTTTTAGGAGCTATGGGTTTTTATATTTCTTAACATTGGACGTGATCGTCTTTTATTAGGTTGCTAGCTACCGCTGCAATCCGGATAATTACAAACAGGAAAAAGTCTACGGCTTATTCTTCTTTGAAATAGTAAGAGACGAACCTCAAACAACCAAGTAGCTAACTAAGTCCAATGTATGCAATGGTTTGTTATTGTAATGATCTTCTTTTGTAATTTTGTAAGAAAAATGACTCTATTTTAAAAATATTTGTTTCATAATTACAAAATATTTTAACCCCATTAATTTCCTTTAAAATGAGCCATTAAACAACTCTACGATGTTGCAGTGCCAAGCTATCTATGAAATTACGAAGCTATACTATAATTAAGTGGCGTTTAAAATTTAGTATAGGCAAGAGGCCGTTCTTTATTATATGTACAAATAAAAATGAAGTTTTTCGTAAAATATTGATTCCATTGAAAAAAAATTAATTACAAATGGCAGTAGATCTAGAGATTTCCTTTAAAATGAGCCTTTGAACAACTCTCTACGATGTTCCAGTGCCAAGCTATCTGTGGAAAGGAAAGAAGAAAGAAAAAAATAGCCAATAAGGCGGAATGCTGTAGTACCTGCCACTTTTCTTGATTTCAAGCCAATATATTTCCCTTGCTGTTCAAGCCTAATGACAAAAAGTTTCCTATACAGGATTTCAGACATGGCGGTTCTAATGGTGTACCTTTTGTTTTGATATGACTTTTGTTTTATGAGTTATGGGTTTTTATATTTCTTAACATTGGACGTCATCGTTTCTTACTAGGTTGCTAGCTACCGCTACAACCCGGAAAACCTTATACATTTAAAATTATCATGAAAATACAATTTTTTTATGTATCTATTGGTTTCGAAATTCAGTTTTTTACTTCTAGTTACTATTGAGACGAGTTGCTTTTACTGTACAGTTCGTTACCACGAACTATCTGATTAAGACGTCATTGATCAATTTTGTATATGAGACATATAGTTTTTAGTGTAAAAATTGACTGTTTTTTTAAAAAAAGAATCATTTTTAATGAAAAATTGCACTATATCTAGCAATTTCCTTAATAATGAGCCGTTGAAGAACTCTACGATCTACGATGTTCAAGTGCCAAGCTATCTTTGGAAAAGAAAAAAAAGATGCCGTTAGGTTCTACATACATTCCAACACTATTTTTTCCTTGTGGCATGGGATCCCAATTTAGTCCATTTAGAATGATTTAGTAGTTTCCAATTTTATTGATTTTCAAGCCAATATATTTTCCTTGTTGTTAAAGCCAAGTAACAACAAGGTAGGTTGTTATACAACTTACATATAGTAAGTTTCCTATATAAGGGTTTCAAACAAAGAATTCCTAATGATGTGCTTTTTGTTTTGATTTCTGACTATTTTAAGGAGAGATAGGTTATTACATTTCTTAACATTGGACTTGGTCGTCTCTTTCTAGGTTGCTAGCTACCGATCCAGCCCGCATTGGTTCAAAAATCAAATATCTTTGAAAAGACTTCAGTATGGGGAAACATAAAAAATATTTTTTTTTTGTAATTCGATTACGAAAGTGATTCGATTTTTTTTATTTAAAAGAGCACTAATACTCTTAATTTCCGTTCGAAAGCATCCTTTCGTGACATTCTAGGACCACTGGATTAATACGATCAACCCTGGAGAAAAAACAAACAAATAATAAACATCCATCCTTGATCTTTATTATGGCAAAAATACAAAGTTCCATATTTTTGCAGATAGGAGCTTGAAGCCCCTACAGTAAGATTCTCTAATATCCTGGATCTGATTGTGTGGTTCTTATTAAGATTAGGACTTTCAAAGAGTGCTTTCACTTTTTTTTGAAAATAAGGCAAACTTCCTCAAGCTCGTAGCTTTTGATGGGTAAAATTAAACATAATGAAATTTACATATTTAAAATCAGCCAAAAAAAAACCGATTCTTTTGATACATCTATTGGTATCAAAATACCGTATTTTAAGCTTTCGGTTACTATTGAGACGAGTCACTCTTACTATACAGTTAGTCACCACGAACTATTTGATTGTTAGCTACCGCTTCAACCCAGACAGTTTCGAAAAATAAATAGCTATTGAAAAATTGTAACTAACAGAATGTACTGCTAACGATACAGTGGCTACTGATCTGGTTTTTCAGTTTTGCGATATTTTTCATTTTTTGTTACTAGGAGATGGGACTTCTGCACAGATAATTGCTTTAGAAAACTTGAAGTTGAGATGAGGTATTTGCACAGATATTTTTTTCAACCAAAATACAAAGTTCCTCTTTATATATTAGGTAGTTTTTCATTGTTTTAGGAATATCAAGAGATTGTATATTATTGCATATTTGGATATCTTTTGTACTCGAATCGCGGCATATTGATTGCAGAAATAATACACATAAGTCATGGGTTTTAAAGATAAGGTTACATAGTCTCAAAAACCACTTCCTAGTTACTGCCATTTCTAAAGTCACCTCTTTTACTAGCCACGTAAGCATTGAAATATATATATCCCTTTCATGCTCTCCTCCATAAGGACCTAAAAATGCTTTGTTTTCAAGAAGATATTCAGTTATGGCAACATGTTTTTTTGAAAAAGCTAGGCTTAAGGGTGTTTCATTTTCAGAGTTTAAAGAGTTTACATCTACACCCTTTGAAATCATTCGCTTAAAAACACAATCTAGACCTTTTTTAGCATCCAAGTGTAATATTGTATTATTATCACGATCAGAAATATTTATATTGGCACCATTTTCAATTAGTAGACTGAAAACATCAACCTGTCCAAAAGAGACAGAACATAATAATAGTGTCATATTCAACTCATTGAGAGCATTTATAATGGCACCCTTTGAAATCAGTAGCTTACAAACATTTACTTTTCCATGATAAGCAGCACAGTGTAGCGGTGTGTCACCAACCGGATTAAGTAAATCTATATCGGCACCATTATTTATCAGTACCTCACAAATATCTATGAGTCCTCTTTCAGCAGCATCGTGTAACGGTCTTGAATCCCATTGATAAACATTGTTTAAGGACTTTATATTGGTGCCACATGAAATCAGCAGCTTACAAATATCTACTTTTCCTAGCAAGGCAGCAATATCTAATGGAGTTTCATTGTATTATTTTAGGGCATGTACCCTGGCACCGTTTGCAATGAGTAGCTTACAAACAGGTAATTGTTTATCTTTAGCATCCGTTGACATCGGAAAAACAGAGTCAAAATTTCTAAGATCAGGCCAGGATTCATGAAGACTCAAATCAGATCTGTTTTTGGAACGAGTAGCCACATGTAAAGGTTTGTCATTTTCAAGATTTACGGAATTTATGCTGGCACCATTTGAAATAAGCAACCTACAAATATCAACCTTTCCTTGCTGTGCATACAAATGTAAAGCTGTGTTATCCCAACGATCGGTGGCATTTATAACGGCACCACTTGAAATCAACAGCCTACAAATGGCTATTTTCCTTGCTCAGCACCATAGAGTAACGGGGTTTTATTCCATTTGTTTAAGGCATTTACGTTGGCACCATTTGAAATCAACAGATTACAAATACTCAATTCTCCTTTAGTTGCTAAGTGTAACGGTGTGTTGCCCAATGAATTAGTAGCATTCACATTAGCCCCATTTGAAATCAGCAGCTTACATAAAGCTAATTCTCCTTTCTCGGCACAATCGTGCAACGATATGTCACTTAAATTATATATTTAAATTATACAAAAAACCTTGAAGCTATAGACTCAATTCTTGAGTCTTTTTGTTCCATGGAAAGCCATAATGGATCTTGTATTTGAATGTGAAGACCCATATTTATCATGGAATTCTAATTCCTTTTCACGGAACTTCTTGGTTAAGGTTATGTTTGTAGCTTCAATTATTCTTTTTATATTTTCAGCTTCTTTCAAATTATTAGAACTGTGAAGCAGAAATTGCTCTTGTACCCTTTGATAATCTAGTTGTCCTTTGACCAGTATTTTCTTTGTAACGTTTGCCATTTTGAATTAGATTCAAAGATTTAGTAATAAAATGAAGTGTCGAGTTCATTAAACCTAACAAAAAATGAAACTATTTTTTAAAATTTTAAGTTTGAATTAAAAAGACAAAACAGCTACTCAGACATTGTAAATATTTTTGCAGTTTACATATTAACTTTATTGATTCTGAACTGGCAATTAAAATACAAAATTTTTTTGAAACTGTTTTTCAACATAAAAACATAGCGCAACGTTATAGAGATACGTACTTTAGGTTCACATTTACGAACAAAAAAAGTTTGGTTCGAGGAGACAATTATAAATTTGAACTCAGAGATGGAATAAAATTATCTTGATATTTAATTTAAATCTACTCACAAATACTTTTTAAAAATAAAGTATGGCTCTTTATTCATACTGATTAGGCCTCCTAGGCGAATCCGATTGAGAAAACATTAACTAACCCTGTTAATAACATCACATAGTGGCGGCCCTCCATGTGCCATCCATCATTAACTGAAATTGCAAATTTTATAATTTTCGTTTATGCTGGTTGGAAAATGGAGGACCACTACTCTGTGATGTAATTAACAGTGTTATTTAATGTATCTTTCGTAGGATTGTCCTAGGGGGCCAAATCAGTATGATTTTTGAGCCAGAATTTATTTATAAAAAGTATTTGTGAGTGTATGTGAATTAAATGTAAGATAGTTTTATTCTGTCTTTGAGTTCAAATTTATAATTGTCTCCTGGAACCAAACTTTTTTTGGCGGAAATACGAAAAATTATGTATTTTAGTCGTCAGTTCAGAATCAATAAACTTATTATGTAAATTGCAAAAATATTTACAATATTTGGGTAACAATTTTAACATTTTAAATCAAACTAAAAAAATGCCAAAACATTTTAAGATTAGTTTAGTTTTTTGTTAGGTTTAATGAACTCAACACGTCACATAACCACTTAATCTTTACATTTAAAAATACATCAAAAATGCAATTTTTTTGACAAAATTGATTCTACTTTAAAAAGTATTTTATTTTTAATTACGAAAGGCACTAGATGTTGCAATTTCCTTTAAAATGAGCTATTATACAGCTCTCTATGATTTTCCAATGCCCAGCTAGCTGAGAAGAAAAATCAAGCGGAAAGAAAAAAATATCCTGTTTGTGGAGAATAACGTGGTAAAAGTAAATTTTCTTGATTTTCAATCCAATATATTTTCTTTGTTATTCAAGCCAAAGGGCGAGGATTCGGATATGGCGGTTCTAATGGTGTACTTTTTGTTTTGATCTGACTCTTTTTTTAGGAGTTGGGGGGTTTTATATTTTTTAACATTGGACGTGATCGTCTCTTACTAGGTTGCTAGCTACCGCTGCAACCCGGATTCCTATACAGGGGTTGCGGACAAGGCGGTTCTAATGGTGTACTTTTTGTTTCTTTGTTACTTTTTGTTTTATATTTCTTGACATTGGACGGGATCGCGTCTTACTAGGTTGCTCGCTACCGCTGCAACCCGTATAATAAATAGTTTCTAACTGTATTAAATCACAATTTTCGGTTTTTGGGGTTATGAGGCTAAAAACCAGTTTTGCTTATTGTTAAATAACTGACACTATAAACATAGTTTATGAATATATAGCTGTAGATACATAAGTTACAAAATTATAAATATAAGTACAGATATAAATATATTTTATTAATTTTTTGTGGGAATGAAGTCCGTTTTGCTGGAACTACGATATTCTGGATCGAAGGCATCTTTTTTTCTCTTTTTTCCCGTATTCAGATTGCTGGGCACTGGAAAATACGTGCTTTTGCAATAAAAAAAATTTTAAAACAATATCAATATTTTACTGAAAACTGCATTTTCATATACTAGATAATCTATGTCGTCATAGTTTCATTAGAAGTATGACGTAAATAGAAAAACGCTATATTATGAAGTTACTTGAGATGCAACGGTTAATGTGTCATGACTCTGACTTTATAATACAAGGAGTAATGACATATCCTTATAAAATACTCCCAAGGCTGCAGGTTCAAATCCTGCCAAAGACAAATTTTACACATTTATCTATTTAAAGTCTAAATAAAAATTTAATTAATTAGTACTACATTAGATCTTCTTGGCAGACATCGATTTTTTATGTAAATGTTCTTTACTAGGTTTCAGTGTAAAAATAATAACCTTGTTACAAACAGGAAAAAGCCTATTGCTTTTTCTTCTTTGAAATAGCAAGATATGAACCTCAAACAATCAAGTGGCTAACTAATTCTAATGTGTGGTTTTCCAAGTATAGTCTTAATATCTTTTCAACACTTTGTAAACAGTAACCTTTGAGTACTGTAAGCCTCATCTATATAATGGTTCCTAATAACACTTCAGTTACTATGGACTGAACATCGTTCTTTAATGTAATTGGCTGTCTCAATTTTTGCATGTCTATAAACTACATCATTGTGATAACACATCTTGCTGTTTTATTTTGCTCTTTCAATTATTACTTCTCGATACGCCTGGTCGGTTGAATACCTTTGTTTTGCTCTCTCAATTATTACTTCTTGATACGCCTGGTCGGTTGAATACCTTTGCTTTTTTCTTTTCATGCTTTGATCTAACCATTATCTAATCCAGAATGAGAGAATTTACAGTTTTGACTTTTCTTATATACTAATTATGACGTCACGGCGTAATGATTTTATTTCATGATGTCATGGCGCAATGGTATTATTTCATGACGTTTTCAGAAACAACAATATAATTTCGTGTTTTTCTATTCACGTCATAGCTCTAATATAAAACTATGATGACATTCATTATTTATCTAGTAGGGTTTCAGACAAGGTAATTCTAATGATGTACTTTTGTTTTGATCTGACTCTATTTTTAGGAGTTTTGGGTTTTTATATTTCTTAGCATTGGACTGATCGTCTCTTACTAGGTTGCTAGCTACTGCTGCAACCCAAATTCACATATATATTTATTTATGAGAGGCAGCCTGGCCGAGTGGTCCAAGGCACTGGTCTTAGCCACCACTCTCTTCGGAGGCGTGGGTTCAAATCTTACCGCTGGTATACGATTATGTTTGAAAGACTGCAGTGTGAAAAGACATCAAAAATGCAGTTTTTGGTGGAAAAATTTATTCTCTTTTAGAAATAATTTATTTTAGTTACTATAGGTTTTTAACCTAATTAATTTTCTTTAAAATGAGCTATTGAACAACCCTCTACGATGTTCCAGTGCTAAGCTATCTCTGGATTGAAAAAAAAAAGAAAAAAAGAAAAAAATATCCCGTTTGTGGAGAATAACGTGGTTAAAGTCAATTTTCTTGATTTTCAAGCCAATATATTTCCCTTGCTGTTCAAGCCAAGGGACAGAAAAATTCCTATACAGGGGTTTCGGACAAGGCGGTTCTAATGGTGTACTTTTTGTTTTGATCTGACTCCTTTGTTAGGAACCATGGGTTTTTATATTTCTTAACATTGGACGTGATCGTCTCTTACTAAGTTGCTAGGTACCGCTGCAACCCGGATTAATGTAACCTCAAATGCCACCAGTCTCTTCCGAGGCGTGGGTTCAAATCTTACCGCTGGTATTATGTTTGAAAGACTGCAGTGTGAAAAGACATCAAAAATGCAGTTTTTGGTGGAAAAATTTATTCTCTTTTAGAAATAATTTATTTTAGTTACTATTGATTTTTAACCCAATTAATTTGCTTTAAAATGAGCCATTGAACAAATATCTACGATGTTCCAGTGCCAAGCTATCTCTGGAAACAAAGAAAAAAAAAATATCCCGTTTAGGCAGAATGTTGTAGTAGCTGCCACTTTTCTTGATTTTCAAGCCGATATATATCCCTTGCTGTTTAAGCCAAGGGACAGAAATTTTACTATACAGGGGTTTCGGACAAGGCGGTTCTAATGGTGTACTTTTTGTTTTGATCTGACTCCCTTTTTAGAAGCTATGGGTTTTTATATTTCTTAACATTGGACGTGATCGTCTCTTACTAGGTTGCTAGCTACCGCTGCAACCCGGATGCTAGCTACCGCTGCAACCCGGATTTCTTAACATTCGACTGATTGTCTCTTACTAGGTAGCTAGCTACCGCTGCAACCCAGATTCTATGCTATATGATTACAAACAGGAAAAAGCCTACGGCTTTTTCTTCTTTGAAATAGTAAGAGACGAACCTCAAACAATCAATTAGCTAACTAAGTCCAAAGTCTGCAATGGTTTGTTATTGCAATGATCGTCCCTTAATGTAACTATGACGTCATTGTTCAATATTGTATATAAAAAATTAAGTTTTTCGTAAAAAATAATTAATTTAAAAAAATTAAGTGCAAAAGGCGCTAGATCTAGAGATTTACTTTAAAATGACCTATTGAACAACTCTCTACGATGTTCCAGTGCCAAGCTATGTCTGGAAACAAAAGAAAAAAATATCCCGTTTGTGGAGAATAACGTGGTTAAAGTCAATTTTCTTGATTTTCAAGCCAATATATTTCCCTTGCTGTTCAAGCCAAATGACAGAAAGTTTCCGATACAGGGGTTTCGAACAAGGTGGTTCTAATGGTGTACTTTTTGTTTTGATCTGACTGCTTTTTTAGGAGCTATTTTTTTTTTATTTCTTAACATTGGACGTGGTCGTCTCTTACTAGGTTGTTAGCTACCGCTGCAACCCGGATGTATATAAAAAGTTAAGTTTTTCGTAAAGAATAATTGATTAAAAAAAAATTAAGTACAAATAGCACTAGATCTAGAGATTTCATTTAAAATGAGCCATTGAACAACTCTCTACGATGTTCCAGTGCCAAGATATCTGTGGAAAAGAAGAAGAAGAAGAAGAAGAAAGAAAAAAAATATCCCGTTTGTGGAGAATAACGTGGTTAAAGTCAATTTTCTTGATTTTCAAGGCAATATATTTTCTTTGTTATTCAAGCCAAAGGGCGGTAAGTTTCCTTTATAGGGGTTTCGGACAAGGTGGTTCTAATGGGGTACTTTTGGTTTTGATCTGACTCTTTTTTTAGGAGTTAGGGGTTTTTATATTTCTTGACATTGGACGAGATCGTCTCTTACAAGGTTGCTAGCTACCGCTGCAACCCGGATTGCTAGCTACCGCTGCAACCCGGATCAAGCCAATATAATTCTATATAAGGGTTTCGAACAAGGTAGTTCTAATGGTGTACCTTTTGTTTTGATCTGACTCCTTTTTTAGGAGTTATGCGTTTTTATATTTCTTAACATTGGACGTGATCGTCTCTTACTAGGTTGCTAGCTACCGCTGCAACCCAGATTTTCTTTACCATAACAACCAGGAAGACGTCAGTTACAACTTGGGTTGCGTTTTATGCTATATCATTACAAACAGGAAAAAGCCTACGGCTTTTTCTTCTTTGAAATTGTAAGAGACGAACCTCAAGCAATCAAGTAGCTAACTAAGTCCAATGTATGCAGTGGTATACTATTCCAATGATCATCTTTTAATGTAATTATCTGTCGTCTTTTAATATAAATACTTCTTAACACTGGATGTGATCGTCTCTTACTAGGTTGCTTGCTATCGGTGCAACCCCGATAAAAATTGGTTCTATTTAAAAAGAATTAAGTACAAATGGCACTAGATCTAGAGATTTCCTTTAAAATGCGCCATTGAACAACTTTCTACGATGTTCCAGTGCCAAGCTTTCTGTGGAAAAGAAATAAAGAAAAAAGATGCCTTTTAGGCCGAATGCTGCAGTAGCTGCTACTTTTCTTGATTTTCAAGCCAATATATATCCCTTACTGTTAAAGTCAAATGAAAGAAAGTTTCCTATACAGGAGTTTTAGACATGGTGGTTTTAATGGTGTACTTTTTGCTTTTGATCTGGCTTTTTTTAGGAGTTATGGGTTTTTATGTTTCTTAACATTGGACGGGATCGTCTCTCACTAGGTTGCTAGTTACCGCTGCAACCCGAATTACAAACAGAAAAAAGCCTGCGGCTTTTTCTTCTTTGAAATAGTAAGAGACGAACCTCAAACAATCAAGTAGCTAACTAAGTCCAATGTATGCAATATTTAGTTATTGTAAGGATCTTCTTTTAATGTAATTTCGTAAGAAAAATGATTATATTTTAAAAATAATTTGTTCTATAATTACAAAAGGTTTTTAACCCCATTAACTTGCTTTAAATGAGCCATTAAAAAACTCTCTACGATGTTCCAGTGCCAAGCTATCTTTGGAATTACTAACCTATACTATAATTAAGTGGCGTTATAAATAGTGTAGAGGTTTCGAGCTCCTATCTTCAAGAATGTGGAATTTGATATTTTTTTTTTTTTGGCTGAATTGCTAAATAAATCAAATATCTTTGAGAAGACAGCAATATTTAAAGATAAGGGATAAAAGTACCATATGTATCATATTGTTAATTTTACAACTATAATTAATGACGTCATAGTCCAAGTGGCATGCACAATCGGCCTTTAACCAAAAGGTTGGTGGCTCAAAGCCAGCCGTGATCATTTTCTTTAATTTTTAATTCAGCAATCAATAAAACTATATCATTACTGCATCATTAACTAGTATAGGCTTATGTAGTATAGGCAAGAGTTCGTTCTTTATTATATTAGAAATAATTTATTTTAGTTACTATATATTTTTAACCCAATTAATTTCCTTTAAAATGAGCTATTGAACAACCCTCTACGATGTTCCAGTGCAAATCTATCTCTGGATACAAAAGAAAAAAAAAAGAAAAAAAGAAAAAAATATCCCGTTTAGGCAGAATGTTGTAGTAGCTGCCACTTTTCTTGATTTTCAAGCCAATATATTTCCCTTGCTGTTCAAGCCAAGGGACAGAAATTTTACTATGCAGGGGTTTCGGACAAGGCGGTTCTAATGGTGTACTTTTTGTTTTGATCTGACTCTTTTTTTAAGAACTATGGGTTTTTATATTTCTTAACATTGGACGTGATCGTCTCTTACTAGGTTGCTAGCTACCGCTGCAACCCGGATGTATAGTAATGTTTTTTTAAATTACGTATAACTCTATTAGAACGCATCTTATTACAAAACAAGAAATAATATTCTTATCTAATTGAAACTTTTTAAGACTCGTATCATGTACCCATAACCTAACAAAAAATAAAACTAATTTTTAAATTTTCTGGTATTTTTTTAGTTTGAATTAAAAGATTAAAATTATTGCTCATATATCATAAATATTTTTGCAGTTTACATAATAACTTTAGCGATTCTAAACTGAAAAATGAAATATATTAAAAAATTGAATTTTTTGGTCTGAAAATACATAGTAAATTCCACATCGGGTGGTTAGAACCTAACTAAAAATAAAACTAATTTTAACATTTTAAGGTATTTTTCTAGCTTGAATTGAAATATTCAAACTATTGCTCGGATACCATGGATATTTTGCAGTTTACACAAGCTGCAAAGAACGCATAAGGGCAAAATTAAAAATTATATTCAGAAGTCCAAAAACATGGCAAAAATGCTGGCTGATCTTAGTAAATTTAGAAAAATTTTACGAATGTTTTACCAGGATTACGAAAAATATTCAAAATTAAAGATTAAAATTATCTCTGAAAGAATGGATTTTGTTGAAAAGTCAGCTAGAGATGCTTTCGCAAAACTTCATAGTAATATCCAAAAGAAATGTTGCATGTTTAGTGAAAAGCTTCCAAGGTATGAACCGGCAACTGTGGAACAGTTTATAGATGTAATGGGAAATTTTATAGATCACTGTGAATATATGGAGGCATAATTGTTCTTTACTTAGTTTCAGCTTTAATTCGATGATCCAGACTTTATGTACTAACTACATCCAAAGACTATGACGTCATTGATTAATATTGTATATAAAAAATTAAGTTTTTCGTAAAAAAAATTAATTGAAAAAAAATGAAGTACAAATAGCGCTAGATCTAGAGATTTCCTTTAAAATGAGCCATTGAACAACTCTCTACGATGTTCCAGTGCCAAGCTATCTGTGGAAAAGAAAGAAAGAAAAAAATATCCCGTTTGTGGAGAATAACGTGGTTAAAGTCAATTTTCTTGATTATCAAGCCAATATATTTTCTTTGTTATTCAAGCCGCAGGGCGGTAAGTTTCCTTTATAGGGGTTTCGGACAAGGCGGTTCTAATGGTGTACTTTTTGTTTTGATCTGACTCTGTTTTTAGGAGTTAGGGGTTTTTATATTTCTTAACATTGGACGTGATCGTCTCTTACTAGGTTGCTAGCTACCGCTGCAACCCGGATATGTAAGAATTATTATCCACATCAAAAACCTACTCTCTTCAAGAGGGTTACTGACAACTTACCAGCTCTCACCAAACTATCCTCATCTTGTCTACTATCATGAAATAACACTGAGCCGTATGACCTTAAGACTTTAAAGATATAATTATTTCTAATTGATTACAAACAGGAAAAAGCCTACGGCTTTTTTTTCTTTGAAATGGTAAGAGACGAACCTCAAACAATCAAGCAGCTAACTAAATCAAATATATGCAATGGTTATTCATTCCAATGATCATCTTTTAATTGAAAATTTTAATATATTGATTTTAAATATAACTGTACTAGCCTAAACTATAGTTAACTGGCTTATAAAATTTAGTATAGGCAAGAGGTTGTTCATCATTATAATTTTAATGGAAAATTTTAATATATTGACCTTAAGGATAACTGTACTAGCCTATACTCTATAGCTAAGTGGCCTATAAAATTTAGTATAGGCAAGAGGTCGTTCTTTTTTCTATTCAGGAGTTACTTTAGTTTTTACTATGGGGCTTAATCGTATTTTACTAGGTTGCTAACTACCGCTGCAACCTGGATTCTTAACGTTGGACGTGATCGTCGCTTACTAGGTTGCTAGCTACGGCTGCAACCTGGATAATATTTATCATAAACCATTCAGTTAGTATAGACTAAAGTTAGTTCTTTATTATAACTGCTGCAACCCAAATTATGAGAGGCAGCCTGGCCGAGTGGTCCAACACACTGGTGTCAGCCACCAGTCTCTTCGGAGGTGTGGGTTCAAATCTTACCGCTGGTATACGATTATGTTTGAAAGACTGCAGTGTGAAAAAACATCAAAAATGCAGTTTTTGGTGGAAAAATTTATTCTCTTTTAGAAATAATTTATTTTAGTTACTATAGATTTTTAACCCAATTAATTTCCTTTAAAATAAGCTATTGAGCAACCCTCTGCGATGTTCCAGTGCTAGGCTATCTGTGGAAAAGAAAAAAGAAAAAAAAATATCCCGTTTAGGCAGAATGTTGTAGTAGCTGCAACTGTTCTTGGTTTTCAAGCCAATATGTTTCCCTGGCTGTTCAAGCCAAGGGACAGAAACTTTCCAATACAGGGGTTTCGGACAAGGCGGTTCTAATGGTTTACTTTTTGTTTTGATCTGACTCCTTTGTTAGGAACTATGGGTTTTTATATTTCTGAAAATTGGACGTGATCGTTTCTTACTAGGTTGCTAGCTACCGCTGCAACCCAGATTGCTAGCTACCGCTGCAACCCGGATTAATATTGGACATGATCGTCTCTTATATTTATATCTGTGGAATTATTAACCTATACTACAATTAAGTGGCGTATAAAATTTAGTATAGGCAAGATGTCGTTCTTTATTATAATTTGTTTTGATCTGACTCTTTTTTTTAAGAACTATGGGTTTTTATATTTCTTAACATTGGACGTGATCGTCTCTTATTAAGTGGCAATGGCATTTAGTATAGGCAAGAGGTCGTTCTTTATTGTAATTTTAGTTACCATAGATTTTTAACCCAATTAATTTCCTTTAAAATGAGCTATTGAACAACCCTCTACGATGTTCCAGTGCCAAGCTATCTCTGGATACAAAAAAAGAAAAAAAAAGAAAAAAAGAAAAAAATATCCCGTTTAGGCAGAATGTTGTAGTAGCTGCCACTTTTCTTGATTTTCAAGCCAATATATTTCCCTTGCTGTTCAAGCCAAGGGACAGAAATTTTACTATGCAGGGGTTTCGGACAAGGCGGTTCTAATGGTGTACTTTTTGTTTTGATCTGACTCTTTTTTTTAAGAACTATGGGTTTTTATATTTCTTAACATTGGACGTGATCGTCTCTTATTAAGTGGCAATGGCATTTAGTATAGGCAAGAGGTCGTTCTTTATTGTATTTTAGGAATAATTTATTTTTTTTACTATTGATTTTCAACCAAATTAATTTCATTTAAAATTAGAGTTTTAACAACCATCTCCTATGTTCCATTGCCATGATATATCTGGATACAAAAAAAGAAAAAAAAAGAAAAAAAAAAAGAAAAAAAAATCCCAGTTTGGACGAATTTTGTCGTAGCTGCCACTTTTATTTTTTTTAAATCCCATATATTTCCCTTGCTGTTCAAGCCAAGGGACCGAAAGTTTACTATGCAGGGGTTTCGGACAAGGCGGTTCTAATGGTGTACTTTTTGTTTTGATCTGACTCTTTTTTTAAGAACTATGGGTTTTTATATTTCTTAACATTGGACGTGATCGTCTCTTACTAGGTTGCTAGCTACCGCTGCAACCCGGATTATATACTAATTATGACGTCACTCTATTCACGTCATAACTCTAATATAAAACTATGATGACGTTCATTATTTATCTAGTAGGGTTTCAGACAAGGTATTTCTAATGATGTACTTTTGTTTTGATCTGACTCTATTTTTAGGAGTTTTGGGTTTTTATATTTCTTAGCATTGGACTGATCGTCTATTACTAGGTTGCTAGCTACTGCTGCAACCCAAATTCACATATATATTTATTTATGAGAGGCAGCCTGGCCGAGTGGTCCAAGGCACTGGTGTTAGCCACCAGTCTCTTCAGAGGCGTGGGTTCAATTCTTACCGCTGGTATACGATTATGTTTGAAAGACTGCAGTGTGAAAAGACATCAAAATGCAGTTTTTGGTGGAAAAATTTATTCTCTTTTATAAATAATTTATTTTATTTACTATATATTTTTAACCCAATTAATTTAATTTAAAATTAGCTATTTAAAAACCCACCACGATTGTCCAGTGCCAAGCTATATCTGGATACAAAAAAAGAAAAAAAAAAGAAAAAAAAAAGAAAAAAATATACCGTTTATGCCGAATATTGTAGTAGCTGCCACGTTTATTGATTTTAAAGCCAAAATATTTACCTTGCTGTTAAAGCCAAGGGACAGAAATTTTACTATGCAGGGGTTTCGGACAAGGCGGTTCTAATGGTGTACTTTTTGTTTTGATCTGACTCTTTTTTTAAGAACTATGGGTTTTTATATTTCTTAACATTGGACGTGATCGTCTCTTACTAGGTTGCTAGCTACCGCTGCAACCCGGATTCTATTCACGTCATAGCTCTAATATAAAACTATGATGACATTCATTATTTATCTAGTAGGGTTTCAGACAAGGTAATTCTAATGATGTACTTTTGTTTTGATCTGACTCTATTTTTAGGAGTTTTGTTATATTTCTTAGCATTGGACTGATCGTCTCTTACTAGGGTGCTAGCTACTGCTGCAACCCAAATTCACATATATATTTATTTATGAGAGGCAGCCTGGCCGAGTGGTCCAAGGCACTGGTGTTAGCCACCAGTCTCTTCGGAGGCGTGGATTCAAATCTTACCGCTGGTATACGATTATGTTTGAAAGACTGCAGTGTGAAAATACATCAAAAATGCAGTTTTTGGTGGAAAAATTTATTCTCTTTTAGAAATAATTTATTTTAGTTACTATAGATTTTTAACCCAATTAATTTCCTTTAAAATGAGCTATTAAACAACCCTCTACGATGTTCCAGTGCCAAGCTATCTCTGGATACAAAAAAAAAGAAAAGAGAAAAAAATATCCCGTTTGGGGAGAATAACGTGGTTAAAGTCAATTTTCTTGATTTTCAAGCCAATATATTTCCCTTGCTGTTCAAGCCAAGGGACAGAAAGTTTCCTATACAGGGGTTTCGGACAAGGCGGTTCTAATGGTGTACTTTTTGTTTTGATCTGACTCCTTTGTTAGGAACTATGGGTTTTTATATTTCTTAACATTGGACGTGATCGTCTCTTACTAGGTTGCTAGCTACCGCTGCAACCCGGATACCACTGCAACCCAGAAAAACTAAGTCTAATATGTCCCATGGTTTGTAATCCCCATTTATTTTCAAGTTAACATTGGCTAGATGTCGTCCTTTATTATATGCAACCCGGATCTCAAACAATCAAGTTGCTAGCTAATTCCAATGTATGCAATTGTTTGTTATTCCAATGATCGTCATTTGATGTAATAAAAAGCTTCCAAGGTATGAACCGGCAACTATGGAACAGTTTACAGATGTAATGGGGAATCTTATACATCACTGTGAATATATGTAGGCATAATTGTCCTTCACTTAGTTTCAGCTTAAATCCGATGATCGAGACTTTATGCACTAACTTACATCCAAAGACTATGACATCATTGATCAATATTGTAAATAGAAAATTCAGTTTTGCGTAAAAAATAGTTAATTAAAAAAATAAGTACAAATAGCGCTAGATCTAGAGATTTCCTTTAAAATGAGCCATTGAACAACTCTCTACGATGTTCCAGTGCCAAGCTATCTGTGGAAAAGAAAGAAAGAAAAAAATATCCCGTTTGTGGAGCATAACGTGGTTAACGTCAATTTTCTTGATTTTCAAGCCAATATATTTTCTTTGTTATTCAAGCCAAAGGGGGGTAAGTTTCCATTATAGGGGTTTCGGACAAGGTGGTTCTAATTTTGTACTTTCTGTTTTGATCTGACTCTTTTTTTAGGAGTTAAGGGTTTTTATATTTCTTAACATTGGACGTGATCGTCTCTTACCAGGTTGCTAGCTACCGCTGCAACCCGGATTTAGCATAGCTAATTCGTAGGTTTGACATAAGGGTGTCAAGACAAAGAATTTTAGTTGCTTTCTTATCTCGACCGTACAAAAGACCTAAGTATTTAAGCGACGAAGACGGTGCAATAGTAGCGCTGTCTACTGAAACAGTTTGTTCTGGTGCATCCCGTTTCGTTGAGTTGAACACCAGAAATTCAGTTTTCTTACCATTAACTTGCAGACCAATAGCTCTATAGCCAGATACAAGCTTATCTAAATTATCCTGCAATAGACTGATAGAAAAACTCAACATAAGCAAATCATCAGCACAGCTTATCAGACTCAGATTACAAAGATCAAGGCTTAGCCCACCAGAGATTTGTTTTGTAACCTTAGAAGTCAAAGTGTTAAATAATAACGGACTTAGAACTGAGCCTTGTCGAAGCCCTCTATTTAGTTTAACTGGCGCACTAAGTCTTTCAAGGCCGAGTTTCACTCTTATATAGCTATTAGAGTACCAATAGGATAACATAGCTACTATATGGGTGTTCACGCCAGCATCTAGCAGGGTCTGGAAGACGGCGGACTGGATGACTGAGTCAAATGCAGCAGAAAAATCGACACTACATACATACACGGACAACCCGAGTAGTTCAGCCTTAGCAAGAATACGCTTTAGAAGTCTATGGGCAAAAGCACAGCTGAGATATTTTTGAAATCCAAACTGTCTGTGGTCTATAACACATTTCGATGCAATTTCGCTAAGAACCAATCTTTCCAACACTGCTCAGCGTACTTGAGATAGTAATAGGCCTATAGCCTCCACACTCATTCGCGTTTTCTCCTTTCTTGAGGATATTTGTAACAACCCCGGTACAGAACGAGTTAGGAACGGTCGCACTATCTATACACATCTGAAAGAGTAGTTGCATATGCTGAAGCAAAAGCGGGGAACAATTGCATAGATGATTACCACTAACACCATCAAAACCGGGAGCCTTGTCACGCTTTAACTGGCTAACAGCCCTTGAAACATTATTTTTAGAAACCACAAAATAATTTCTCTGTTTCAGAAGCGAATCAAGACGTGATTTTAACGATTCATCATATTTTTTTTCCAAAGGAATAGTTTTTGACCCGAAAACCTTCGAATAATGTTCTAACCACTGTTCTTCAGGTACTGTGGCACAATGCTTTGGCTTCACTCTACTGCTTGAAAACTTTTTCCACATAATTTGCGGGTCGCGGATAGCCTCTTTCGAAGCAGTTTCTGCTTCTTCCACTTTAAGCTCATCCACACATGCTTTGTATTCTCTTTTTGTTTTACGAAAGAGATTGAAAACAGTACCTGACCTAGGCTTGCCGGATTCGCGCCACACTGAGTACCACATCTTAGACCTCCTTTTAGCATGATTCACGTAAAGATGGTCGCTCCATCCCCTTTTCCTAGTACCTTTCTTAATAACTGCACTAGGTACAGATGCAGACTCAGCAACTTTTAGCGCGTGGGTGATTTCAGCACAATATGTGTTAAGTGCGATTTTTTCATCACACCCATTGACCAGAAGCTGAAATGGAACTTTTATTTTGCCCAAAATTTCGTCATACGTCGACTGATACAGATCAATATTAATCTTTTTCCACTCGCGTCTTTCTATGTAACCTCGATTTCTTGATTTCACTGCGCGACTAAAAGGAACACGGAACTTGAGACCGAGATGGTCACTTGCTGTATGCTCTGAATCCACCTGTATAGGCAAGGGGATAGTGAAATTTGAAAAGACGTGATTAATATTGCTTGTGCTTCCTGAGTTGTGAATGAACGTAAAGTTTTGATCTTTAGTGTAAAGAGTACATTCAATCGGAATACATGTCACAAGAACGTCTTGTAACTTTCCTTTCAAGAGAGGGTCACACTGGAAGTCACCGCAGACTAAAATCCGCGAATTCCCCAGTTTGCGGAGCAGTCTTCTGAGTCGACCACAAGCCTCGGCATACCGTTTTTCACTGAGATCCGTGTTCATGTTAGTTGGTAGGTAGACATTGACCAGCGTGAAAGCACTGGGGCCAGGGAACTCGACTGCTAGGTAGAAATTACACGACTCAAGTTTACGACAGTCGATACTGTCGTCAACGAATATCGCAAGTCCACCACTAGGGCGGCCCCTTGCACTGGAGCGCTTAGCCTCATGAATGTGCACAGATTTATCAGGAATTGACTGAATAAGCCCAAAGTTATCGGTAGTCAACAAGTGTTCTTGGACGCAAACAATGTTATGTGCTATGCACAAGTTCTTGACATAGTCCAGTTTGGCAGCATTATGGCCGTAAACATTGCGGCAAAATATAGATAGTTCGTTCATTTTCGGGTTTGAGGATAAGCTTTCTGTATTGCTCGTCGGACTGCTGGGCACTGCAGACTAAAGCTAGGGTGACCATTATTAGGCTCCGGGCACAAAGCGCATTTCACTGTTTGAGAACGGCAGGAGCTCTCTCTACTGTTCTCATGGGAACCAGCACATCTGGAACAACGATGGTACTGGTGCAGTCTTTAGCAAGATGATCAAATGACTGACACTTGACACACCGCTTGGGAATTTGTCTGAATGGCAAGACTTTGATGTGAGTATAACCAATGAATAACCCACATTTGATTGCTGCATTTCGGGAGTCGGCGTCACTGAAGGTAAGTTTGACTGTCTCAGATTGTCCAAACCACTTGGCACTGACTAGCTTGGGGTTAACAGAGACAACATCATCTTCTGTTGTGGCAAGAGGCACGAACTTAGCGATCGCGAAGAACTTTCCCTCACGAAAAGAAGCACTTATGTCAGGGAAGGACTTCAGGGAGTTGGCGAGTGAAGCTGCTGACTTGGGGATTTCATGTAAGCAACCAGACCGGACTTGGTCTGTTGTATATGATCTATGCCTCCATCACTATCATGTCTGTCAATAAACAGCTTCTGCTTGGAACAGGAGTCAATTTCTGTGGTGGGTACATTGGTGATGAAAACCCGATGTAAAGCTTTCGCAGGCTGTGGGAGGGGGGCCAAACACTCTGAGAGGGAAGCACAGATTTGTACTGTTCCATAACACTGTCAATCTTATCCGTGTATTCGTTAACTTTCACACACAAGGTTGTAAAAATGTCTTGTGGAATTTTCAGTACTTCGGATAAATTCCAAATGGTGAACCGTGTCTTAAACTCAGTTACAGAGCTCAATAGTTTCACAGTATCATACATATCACTGGCTAGCGTTTCTCTCGAAGCTTGACTATGCCTTTCTTTCACATACTGCTCACCAAAACTGTCTGCTATCTCGTTCAGTTTTTCATGGTTTTCTCGAAGAATCTCCCTCGTAAAAAATTTCACAGCTGTAATCATGGCTGCATCTTTCGTTACGCTATCTTGATATCGCAACGCCGTTTTTTTTTTTTTTTTTTTTTTTTTTTTTTTTTTTGTCAATTACTATTGCTTTATTTGGATAATTTATAATTAGAAAACAATAACCGGTTCCAAATTAGTCATATAACAGTGCTATATTCATCTGTGGCTCCTATTGGCACAGCATCAGCCAGCAATGACTTGAATATTTTCTATTCAGACAGCTGCTTTAGATCCTTCAAAAATTCTTCTGGGCTTATTATGTGGGTGAATCCAATGATAACTTCCCAAGTATTAATAGCTTTCGTAACTTCGTAAGCACAACGAATCTCTGAAAATGTGGCACCGCCAACGATGAAAACTATCAGCCGTGGAACGTTTTTCATATTTTGCTGTGATCTGTCCTTATGCCACTGTCCATAACGAGCACTGGTGGGTATTCCTCTAGCACCAGTCGATGCAGCTCTTCCAGCAAGATAAGGAAAATGCTCTTCATCAAGTTTATCATCAATGGCATCCTTCATAACATCCTTGATAATAGGAGTCCAACGGGACATCTGGTAAGTCTGCTCTCTTTCCTTGCGATTTGGACACCACTGCTTTCTACGACCTCCCTCATTGATGACACAGAACCCAAGGTTTGTCATGTTGGTGATGATGGGTCGTTCAGGGTCTGGTATTGCCGCAGGTTGAATCAGTTTAGTCAGATTTTCTCCAGATATTCCGTTTTTCGACAAAATGTAGAGGAGAATTATACGAATCTTGTCCATGGGAGAAACATTTTCTTCAAGAAGCAAAGGAACAATTAGTCGCATTGGATCTTTGACTTTCTCTCCTTCAGCGTCAACACCCATTGCCAAGTCCTGTTCAACTTTACAAAGACGACTGACTTCACTCTGGTATTTTTTCATACAGTCTTCAGCCAGATTCAGGAGTGAAGAGTAGTTACTTAGCTCCTTTTGATACTGTGGCATTTTCTTGATCATCATAGATAGATCACGAATTGATGACTTGTCACCAGCAGTCAGACTCTTCTTTGAATCAACAAAGGTCTTCAAGTTCTTCGTAATGTTTTGCGAAACTACTGCAATGTGCTGATGCCGTAGTTCTTTCCACTGGTTATTATTTTCATCAAGAAGGACATCTTTTTCCACACCTGAATTCAAGTACTTGTAGACATCATTTTCAATGGGAAGCAAATCATATGCCATGGCTTGAAATGTGAGTTCATGCAACAGAGGTGAGACGCCATCAACCCCACGATCAATGATTAAAAGTTGTGACTTCTCAGGGCCATCTCCCATTGTAGGCTCATCTGCTTTGTAACCATCAAGCTTGTGCTGAACAATTTTGGCGAATTCGATATTTCTCTCGTTATCAGCTCGATATCTCACAGCAGGATATTCCCCTAATGTAGCACAAAGGGTGGCAATTTGCTCTGCCATTCTTTCCATTGCAGCAGTCCTTTGCGAGGCTTTGTTTTGATTATAGTAACATTGGAAACCATCAGGAAAATCAAGTGAAAAGACCTGACTTTCATATGGAAGGAAAGCAATGTTGATTTCTTTCAAAGTTTTTATATACTTTCCAGAGATGTGCTTGCAAAGTTCGTTAAAGAGCTCTTCTGGACAGGCTTCAGTAAAAAATACATGAGCAGCCTTGTACTGAGTTCTCCCTGGACATCCAAAATCGGCGATAAGAGGTTTTATAGAATCGTTTGTAGGAGTCAAAAGATAAACCGCTTCCAAATGACGCAATGGCTCCCTACTTTTGTTTATATCCTCAACAATTGTGATTCCTTCTGAGGCAATTTCTGCATTTTACAGCAGGCAGACACCATTCTCATTGAAAGCCGATCAACAACAAGAACTCTCCAATCTGTGCCATTCTGTTTACTTTTGAGTACCTCGTTCATAATTTTTTGTCCGACAAGATTCTTTAAAGCCATTTTCATTTAGAAAATTTAGTTGAATGTTTATGTCACGTATCAAGTATCAAGAACCTAACAAAAAATTAAACTAAATTTTAAATTTTCAGGTATTTTTCTAGTCTAAATTAAAAGATTAAAACTATTGTTCAGACACCATAAATATTTTTGCAATTTATAACTTTAGCGATTCTGAACTAAAAACGAAAATAAAATAAAATAAAATTTTTCAATTTTTACGTCACGTCGGTAATTAATTCATATATGGTTATTAGTACACAATAGGTTTTAGATATTACGTCTTGTCACTTATTACGTCATATATGGTTATTAGTAGATAATCGGTAAAATGTTCGTTCTTTATTATAACACCTCTGCAGCCATGATACTGATGGAAATTACATAATCCCTATTTATGTTTCAGTTAACATGGGCTAGGTGTCGTTCTTTATTGTAAACCTAACAAAAAATAAAACTAATTTTTAAATTTTCAGGTATTTTGTTAGTTTGAATTAAAAGATTAAAATTATTGCTCATATATCATAAATATTTTTGCAGTTTACATAATAACTTTAGTGATTCTAAACTGAAAAATGAAATATATTAAAAAATTGAATTTTTTGGTCTGAAAATACATAGTAAATTCCACATCGGGTAGTTAGAACCTAACCAAAAATAAAACTAATTTTAACATTTTAAGGTATTTTTCTAGCTTGAATTGAAATATTCAAACTATTGCTCGGATACCATGGATATTTTGCAGTTTACACAAGCTGCAAAGAACGCATAAGGGCAAAATTAAAAATTATATTCAGAAGTCCAAAAACATGGCAACAATGCTGGCTGATCTTAGTAAATTTAGAAAAATTTTAGGAATGTTTTACCGGGATTACGAAAAATATTCAAAATTAAAGATTAAAATTATCTCTGAAAGAATGGATTTTGTTGAAAAGTCAGCTAGAGATGCTTTCGCAAAACCTCATAGTAATATCCAAAAGAAATGTTGCATGTTTAGTGAAAAGCTTCCAAGGTATGAACCGGCAACTGTGGAACAGTTTACAGATGTAATGGGAAATTTTATAGATCACTGTGAATATATGGAGGCATAATTGTTCTTTACTTAGTTTCAGCTTTAATTTGATGATCCAGACTTTATGTACTAACTACATCCAAAGACTATGACATCATTGATTAATATTGTATATAAAAAATTAAGTTTTTCGTAAAAAAAAATTAATATAAAAAAAAATCAAGTACAAATAGCGCTAGATCTAGAGATTTCCTTTAAAATGAGCCATTAAACAACTCTCTGCGATGTTCCAGTGCCAAGCTATCTGTGGAAAAGAAAGAAAAAAATATCCCGTTTGCGGAGAATAACGTGGTTAAAGTCAATTTTCTTGATTATCAAGCCAATATATTTTCTTTGTTATTCAAGCCGCAGGGCGGTAAGTTTCCTTTATAGGGTTTTCGGACAAGGCGGTTCTAATGGTGTACTTTTTGTTTTGATCTGACTCTGTTTTTAGGAGTTAGGGGTTTTTATATTTCTTAACATTGGACGTGATCGTCTCTTACTAGGTTGCTAGCTACCGCTGCAACCCGGATGTCAACAACTTTCTTTTGATCAATATTGAGCGACTCATAATCATTTTTCAACCTGTCTTCGGTGTCACCATTTAAAATCTGTTTGTTTGCGTCTAACAAAATAAATAATTTCTGAGACCACACTGGCTAATCATGATAAACAAAAAATCGCGAAGAAAGGAAACGAGGACAATTAACAGCCAGTGAAAAAATTGAAAAATTATGCAAATATTTCGGTCAAGACCTCCGCTTGACCGTCCTCAGTGCAGAATAAAACTGATAAAAATATAAAAACCAAACCTTAAAATAAAAACACGAAACTAAAATTGGACGACCCTTTCCTAGTAACGGTGAAAGGGTAACTGAATAAAAAACACAAGTCTAAATTTCATTTCAGAATTTCATTTTGCGTAAAGCACTTTTAAAGGCTGATCGCTTTCCAGTTTGATTGTTATCGGAGACTCTATTCGATTGCACAATATAACTTTGTGGATCTATGTAAAAACGATCAGAATTAATAATTTTGTCATGAATGGGACTTAGAAAAATTTCTCCAGTGTCTCTATTGAGAGCTACCTTTTGGTGAATGTGCTTTTTTATTTCAACTGCCTCCCTGAAAACTTGCGTGAGACCGTTAACGGGGGCAACGATAGAGGCCTCATCAAACAAAATGAAATGGTGTGGATTCTCGTACACATGTTGCGCCAAGGCGGAATCAAAAACCTCAGGCCTTTGGCGTAACCTCATTGCCTTGTCAATTGAGGACTTGTGCTCAGATAACCTCTCCCCCAATTGCTGTTGGGTTCTACCAACATAAAAACAGCCACAAGAACAAGGAATTCTATAAACACCACTACCCAGAATGGGGCTGGTTTTATCTTTGCCGTTGTTAAAAAAGTTCTGGGTCATATTTGAATTTTTAATGGCGACGCTCAGTTTATGTTTTTTAAGGATTCTTTTCAATTTGTCACTCAATTTTGGAATGTAGGGTAGAACAGTGAAAAGTTTCTTATCATCCACCAATGGGACGGTATCTGTTGGGGCTTGTGGACCTGATGCCCTCCCCTCTGCCTTTTTTCGTCTTCTGTCTATAATGGTCTCAAGTAATTTTATAGGGTAGCCATTGCAAAATAAAATGTCCTTAATATAGTTCAATTCTGAGTCTATGTGAGGCTCTGAGCAAATTCTTATTACTCAGTCAACCAAAGAAATAACAACTCCTCTTTTTATGCAGGGAGAGTGGCTGGAGGAAAAATACAAATACCTATCGTTATGCGTAGGCTTTCTATAAATAGAAAATTCAAGGCCAGGAGACTTTTTGAAAATTAAAACATCTAGGAAAGGAAGTTTGTGATTATGTTCTAGCTCTAAAGTGAACTGAAGGTTAGAGTCCAAAGTGTTTAGATGAGTTAAGAAGGAGTTAAGTGACTCTCCTCCGTGCTCCCACAGAGAAATAACATCATCGACAAACCTACCCCAGAAACGGTGTTTTATCGGAAAATTTTCCAGAGCAGAGATTTCTATGAATTCCATATAAAAAGTTGCCAAAAATGGTGAAAGACTTGTATCCATGGGTAAACCACTAATTTGGGTGAAAAATTGATTATTATATCGGAAATATGAGGAGGAACTATTGCAAAGACGGACGAGACGCATAATAGTTTCTATATCCAGTGTTTTGTAGTCTATTTGATCAATATTATCTTCTAATTTCCTTTGAAGAGCTAGTTCACATTTTTTAATGTCGCAAGACGTATACATAGAAATGGCATCAAAACTGGCCAAAATTGTATCCTTTTTTTATTTCAATGTCTTTTAATTTTTCAACAAGGTGAACTGAATTTCTTATGAATGAAGTTTGCGTTTGCATAAGGGGGTGAAAAAGTGTTGACAACCATTTCCCCAATCTGGCAGTCGGAGAGCTATAAGAAGCCACAATTGGGCGTAGAGGGACTCCATCTTTGTGGATTTTTGGGAGCCCGTCAAATTTAGCAGCTGAACAACCTTTAGGGTAAAATAATTTATACATTTGTGGAGTAATAAGTCTTTCAGTTTGCAAAAATCCTAGCTCCTTTCGTACTAAGTGGGTGAACTTATCGGTGGGGTCTGAATCTATGGACTTGTAAGTATGACTGTCGGATAAAATATCTGTAACTTTTGTATTATATGAAGTTTTATCAAGGATAACAATTTTATTTCCTTTATCAGCCCTGGTGATAATGATGTGTGGGTCTTTTTTTAATTTTTTGAGAGTTTGTGTTTCCTGATTTTTCAACCTTGGGGAATATGGAATGAAATCAAGAATATTCTTAACCACCTCTCCTCGAAGTAAATCTGGATTTTCCACAGCACCACGTGAACCAAATATACCCGCCTCCACATTGGAGACTATCTCTGAGAAATTCACTTGTGTTTGAGGTAGGCAAAATTTAAGTCCCTTAGACAAAACATGGGTTTCTTCCGGAGTAAGAACTTTTGAAGATAGGTTCTCAATGGCCGGACCAGGACAAAATCTCGGAAGAAAACATCTGGAATTCTGAAATTTTTCGTACTCTAATTTTTCAATCTTTTCTGATAAACGAGCCTTAGCCATACAAAAGTCGTGGCGGAAAGTATTCTGAGCTATTCTAGATATCTGCTGAAAATCCGTCGGTGAAAGGTTTTGCTTTAGAAAATGTCGAGTTTTTGAAATTGTGTTTCTTAGGAAAAAACGTCGTTTTTTATTGTCGTTTAAAATGTGAAACAAATACTGAAAACCAAACCTATACCTAAATTGCCTTTCGGATTGTGTACCTAGGTTTAGGCGGAAACGAAGAGAATTCGGAAGAATTCTCTTTACTCTACAACGCTGTAAAAATTCTTGTTGATTAATAAGGTTGGCGTGTTTTTTAGACAAATCAAAATAATTAAGAACAGACCTGGTCAAAAGCTCCCCGTAAGCTAGTCTT
This sequence comes from Artemia sp. Qi Xiang Cuo, assembly GCF_049724085.1. Taxonomy (NCBI): domain Eukaryota; kingdom Metazoa; phylum Arthropoda; class Branchiopoda; order Anostraca; family Artemiidae; genus Artemia; species Artemia sp. Qi Xiang Cuo. The sequence goes on along the minus strand of NC_142796.1, from coordinate 68,681,125 downwards.
AAATAATTTCTGAGACCACACTGGCTAATCATGATAAACGAAAAAACGCGAAGAAAGGAAACGAGGACAATTAACAGCCAGTGAAAAAATTGAAAAATTATGCAAATATTTCGGTCAAGACCTCCGCTTGACCGTCCTCAGTGCAGAATAAAACTGATAAAAATATAAAAACCAAACCTTAAAATAAAAACACCAAACTAAAATTGGACGACCCTTTACTAGTAACGGTGAAAGGGTAACTGAATAAAAAACACAATTCTAAATGGCATTTCAGAATTTTATTTTGAGTAAAGCACTTTTAAATGCTGATCGCTTTCCAGTTTGATTGTTATCGGAGACTCTATTCGATTGCACAATATAACTTTGTGGATGTATGTAAAAAAGATCAGAATTAATAATTTTGTCATAAATGGGACTTAGAAAAATTTCTCCAGTGTCTCTATTGAGAGCTACCTTTTGGTGAATGTGCTTTTTTATTTCAACTGCCTCCTTGGAAACTTGCGTGAGACCTTTAACGGGGGCACCGATAGAGGCCTCTATCGTTGCCCCCGTTAAAGGTCTCACGCAAGTTTTCAAGGAGGCAGTTGAAACTAAAACAGCACATTCACCAAAAGGTAGCTCTCAATAGAGACACTGGAGAAATTTTTCTAAGTCCCATTTATGACAAAATTATTAATTCTGATCGTTTTTACATACATCCACAAAGTTATATTGTGCAATCGAATAGAGTCTCAGATAACAATCAAACTGGAAAGTGATCAGCCTTTAAAAGTGCTTTACGCAAAATAAAATTCTGAAATGCCATTTAGACTTGTGTTTTTATTCAGTTACCCTTTCACCGTTACTAGGAAAGGGTCGTACAATTTTAGTTTCGTGTTTTTATTTTAAGGTTTGGTTTTTATATTTTTATCAGTTTTATTCTGCACTGAGGACGGTCAAGCGGAGGTCTTGACCGAAATATTTGCATAATTTTTCAATTTTTTCACTGGCTTTTAATTGTCCTCGTTTCCTTTCTTCGCGATTTTTTGTTTATGCGTCTAACAAATCTCCATAGCATCTGCTGCTCTGTCAATGACTCCTCCCTGAATTGCACTGGGTCATCTTCAATGTTTTCATAAATATTTTCTGCCTTCAGAATTTCTTTTGCAAGTTCTCGGACCCTTTCTTCAAATTCTATGTCGCTTTTCCTCTTAACAACAAATTTTTCGTGGTAAGCTACCATGTTGGGATAGTTTACACTTTCAACACAGTAGGTTTCGTAGTTGCTATTTCCACTGACTACTAGTTCATTTTCATTTCTCCAAGGTTTAAACAATTTTAAAAGATCTCCATAGTAAGCATTTTTCTCCTCGTCAGTTTCAAATGGGTTTACCTTTCTGTGCTGTATGATATACGATTTAAAAACCATTTTTCTGAGGTAAAAGGACCCGTCCGTTAACATCATATTATCATCAGTATCATTACGCTCCCGTTTATACCAAGACAATAACTGAAAAAGACTAATATTTTCCATATGTTCCGGTCTTTTAGGGTAGATATCAATAACCCAGTGGGCAATGTACAAATCACTACACTGTGGGTCGTTTTTAGCAAGCTTTTCAAGCTCCTCATACCTTCTCAGTGTCCTCTTCACCTCGCTCTTTTTCGCAAGGTCAATATATCTAAATTGCCTAGAAATACTATACAATTTAGTACCAAGAAGCCTATCCGCAGCTTCAACTGCTCCAACTTGACGGGGTCGTATGGACTTCAACAAGTAGGACATAGTTCGTTGACCAAGACTTTTGCATTCATTAATCACTTCCTCCCACACTACTTCTATTTCTACACTCTCTGCTTTAGTCATGTAATCGGTAATTTAATACGGCAATTTAAAGCCCAAATGGGCAATATATTGAACATCAATGTTTGCTTGATTAGTAATTAGTAACGCAGGATAATAGTCATTTATAAAATGCTCGTTATCTCTTCGAAGCAGATAATATATTCTTTTTCTTGGCTTTTTACGGTCTGTACCATGAGCCAAGTAGTCAAGGATGTCATATAATTCTGTTCGTTCCTTTGCAGAAAGAGGAAAGCCAAACTTACAATACGTAACCCATCTTCCTCTTTTTCTCTTATATTTTCTTTGACAGTATTTATTACAGCGGTGCACTTGATGGTCTTTGACCAGTTTGTGAAGAGTTCGACTAGTCAATCTATTTGGTATTTCACAAGTTATAATACTATTGATATACTGAATCACTTCAGACGCTGTTGATTTCCCAATAATAGGAGCATCTTCAATCCACAACACACAGTGTACATGAGGCGCACCTCGTTTCTGATACTCGATACGCCAGAAATGATCCTTAATTTTACCAAACAAAGGATTTGTCTTTGAACAAATCAGCTCATTAAATATAGGTGTCCATTTTTTGTCAAAGTGCATGGAAACTGCAATTGGATCTAGACACGTCAACTCTGCTGGGGTCATTTTTGCCACACCAGGTAAGTTCTTATGGACAGTCCGTAAATAGTCAATAAATTCAGGAGAGTACCACTCAGCACATGAAACTGTCAGAAACAAAGTCGGTGGACCCAATTGCTCAATCATTGACTTTACTTTATAGGAAAGAGATTGAAAATACTGCTGAGATCCTCTGATTTTTGATTGAACAGAAAACAAAGTCGCTTCCATCTCTCCATCACGGGAATGAATCCTGTATATAAAATTACGAGCATTTTGATTTGGTTTAACAGTCCGCAACAAATTACCAAAGCTATTAAACATGTAAGAGAATTCTTGCAATTTGAAGCTGTGAAAAAGAAACTGTTTGTCAAGACGAAACTTAGTATGTCTGCTCAGAAGCCTTGATTTAAAATATTCTGCATTCCTAATCCGAAATGGTCTTGCCTTGTCACGCAAGCCATATTTGCCTTTCGGGAAAAGATTTGGAAACACTTTTAGATCAAGTTCTTCCTGAAATAAGTCTTCGCTCTCACCTTTTAGTTTCTTGATTTGAAATTGGTCAGTACCAAGATCTTTCATCTGCTTAAAATCTTCAATGAAGTCTTTTGGAACCGCTGAATTGAGAGGCTGGACAGAAAAATGTTCAACCAATGTAGATTTTGCGGTTTCTGTCAGTTTCTGAAGGATTGCAGCTTCCGGTATTTCAGGTAAATTATCAACACCAACCGCTTTTTCAGCAAGACGTGCTTCAAGTATTTTATTTAAATCTTCTAGGGTGTATGCATGTATTGTTTTATAGAGACTGTTTTTCTCTCTTAACCACAACAGTGCTTCATGGACTTTTCTCAGATCTATTAGTGCAGTTCAAACATTCTTGTTGTAAGTAGGGTGACCATTAACAATGACTACAAAACTATCAATGTTAAGAAGTTTTTCAGGCTGAATATCTGCATTTGCTTGCACATCAACAGGTAGATATACTATTCTCCCCTTAAGAGCGTCAACAAGTTCTGTTCTAGGTCTCTTCAATGCAGTTACTTGCCCTAATCTGACGATCGTAAGACAAGGCATTACAAATCGAATCATTGCCATTTCAAAATTATTTAAACACTTTATACATTCCGGTGTACAGTCTATATGAAGGTTATTTAATACTGATCGGGCATTCTCCTGACTTTTCAATATTTTCCCAGCACAGTAATCACAGACAAAGAATGAATCTACGACATCCTCTTTCCAACCTGTACATTGAATTAGTTGTTCTCTGTCATCTTTGGGTATGTCCTGTTGTAGGTGTTCTAAAATCGTGGCCATCATTACATCAAAACCTTTCTTATTTGAAAGGGATCTTAGACTCTTCAATTGGTATTTTGTCTTTATTTGCTCACAACTGTCACAATGCATTGTGGGGTATACATCCCTGATTTTAGCTACCTTATCAAGGCTCTCACCAAATAATTTTATTATTGTATTTTCATCTACAGAAACTCTAATATTACTATCACCGTAAATGAAGTCTTGACTATTATTACGACAGATTCTACTTGACACTTCTTCTATGTAATGACTTAATTCTTTGTACGAGCCCTCGACTTTTAGTAGATTAATATGTTGTATAATCTTACATTTTGATACTGCCTTATATACGCTATTAATAAAACAGTTCAAGACAGGAAAATGTGGAGCTATTGCCCTTAGAGAACGCAAATAGCTCTGACATCCCTCATTTGGGCTACAGTATAACGAATGCCCATGCGTTCTTGTGTCCCTGTAATTGATTTCACAATAATCCAAGCCTCCAAGGTAGAAATTAACCACTTTGTCAGTTGAAAATTTTAATGCTATATTATTTTCAAGGATATCAAAAGGAATTTGACATAATTCAATATCCATTTGATAGAGCTTGCAGATATCAGGGTGACATTGCCAAGTAACCTGCTGCCCAATTTTTGGTTTTGAATGTTTACTCAGATTGTTATAGGTGACTTCAGCCATCATAATTTCCTTGTCAGATCTAGTTTTAGAGCATTTTTTCAATAGTTGTCTCGTACTTTTCAGGACAGTTTGTTCTACTACACAGAGAATTTTTTGCCAAATATTCAGTAGAACTAAAAGGACTGTTTAAAACACAGTTAGAAATGCTTTTTTCTTGAGTCGGTGTTCCAGGAATTTGTTCTAAATCATTAATCTTACAAACACATTTACTAATAACCCTAACAGGCTCGTTTTCTCCATAATTGAAAAACATTGCTTTTCCTTCGCTGTTGATAGGTATGCTTGTATATATATTTTTATTGCTGCTACATAAACTGCAATTGCTCCTTCCAAAATTAATATACGAATTTTCTAAGAAGTACGCCTCCGTATATTCACTGTGTTGTCGAACATTTTCCATTGCATCTATAAACTGTTCCGCAGTTGCCAATCCATACCTTGGAAGCTTTTCGTTAAACTGACAACATTTCTTTTGGATATTGCTATGAAGCTTTGCCAAAGAATTTCTAGCCGACTTTTCAACAGCATCCGCTCTCAACAGCATCAGCGTTTTTGCCATCTTCTTGTATTTCTGAATTTAATTTTTCCCTTTGTCCTTATGCGTTCTTCGGTACAACCTCGCAGAGAATTTAATTTTTTCATTATAGATTTTGTCACCCCAGTAACGCTCCTTGATATTTTGTTTGGCTGTCTCAATTTTTACTTCTCGATACACCTGGACGGTTGAATACATTTGCTTCTGATTTTTCTTATATTTGATGCGGTAATCTTCATCATTGTGATAACTCTCCTTGAACTTTTGTTTGGCTGTCTCAATTTTTGCATGTCTATAATCTTCATCATTGTGATAACACATCTTGCTCTTTTGTCTAGCCTGCTCAATTCTTGCTTCTCTGTAATCTTTATCATTGTGATAACGCTCCTTGATCTTTTCTCTAGCCTGCTCAATTTTTACTTCTCGATACGCCTGGTCGGTTGAATACCTTGGCTTTTCTCTTTTCAAGATACTATCTCTGTTGTTTGTGTAGTACTGTTTTTTTTAACTTGCGTGCAGCTTGCTTGATTGAAACCATTATGTAATTATGAATGAGAAAATTTACAGTTCTGACGCTTCTTATATAGTAATTATGACGTCACGGCGTAAGGATTTTATTTCATGATGACGTCATAGCGCAATGATATTATTTCATGACGTCTTCAGAAACAACAATATAATTTCGTGTTTTTCTATTCACGTCATAGCTCTAATATAAAACTATGATGACATTCATTATTTATCTAGTAGACAAAGTAATTCTAATGATGTACTTTTGTTTTGATCTGACTCTATTTTTAGGAGTTTTGTTATATTTCTTAGCATTGGACTGATCGTCTCTTACTAGGTTGCTAGCTACTGCTGCAACCCAAATTCACATATATATTTATTTATGAGAGGCAGCCTGGCCGAGTGGTCCAAGGCACTGGTGTTAGCCACCAGTCTCTTCGGAGGCGTGGGTTCAAATCTTACCGCAGGTATACGATTATGTTTGAAAGACTGCAGTGTGAAAAGACATCGAAAATGCAGTTTTTGGTGGAAAAATTTATTCTCTTTTAGAAATAATTTATTTTAGTTACAAAAGGTTTTTAACCCAATTAATTTCCTTTAAAATGAGCTATTGAACAACCCTCTACGATGTTCCAGTGCCAAGCTATCTGTGGAAAAGAAAAAAAGAAAAGAGAAAAAATATCCCGTTTGGGGAAAATAACGTGGTTAAAGTCAATTTTCTTGATTTTCAAGCCAATATATTCTAGTTTTAGAGCATTTTTTAATAGTTGTCTTTCAGGACAGTTTGTTCTACTACACAGAGAATTTTTTGCCAATTATTCAGTAGAACTAAAAGAACTGTTTAAAACACAGTTAGAAATGCTTTTTTCTTGAGTCGGTGTTCCAGGAATTTGTTCTAAATCATTAGTCTTACAAACACATTTACTAATAACCCTAACAGGCTCGTTTTCGCCATAATTGAAAAACATTGCTTTTCCTTCGCTGTTGATAGGTATGCTTGTATATATATTTTTATTGCTGCTACATAAACTGCAATTGCTCCTTCCAAAATTAATATACGAATTTTCTAAGAAGTACGCCTCCGTATATTCACTGTGTTGTCGAACATTTTCCATTGCATCTATAAACTGTTCCGCAGTTGCCAATCCATACCTTGGAAGCTTTTCGTTAAACTGACAACGTTTCTTTTGGATATTACTATGAATCTTTGCCAAAGAATTTCTAGCCGACTTTTCAACAGCATCCGCTCTCAACAGCATCTGCATTTTTGCCATCTTCTTGTATTTCTGAATGTAATTTTTCCCTTTGTCCTTATGCGTTCTTCGGTACAACCTCGCAGAGAATTTAATTTTTTCATTATAGATTTTGTCACCCCAGTAACGCTCCTTGATCTTTTGTTTGGCTGTCTCAATTTTTACTTCTCGATACACCTGGACGGTTGAATACCTTTGCTTCTGGTTTTTCTTATATTTGATGCGGTAATCTTCATCATTGTGATAACTCTCCTTGAACTTTTGTTTGGCTGTCTCAATTTTTGCATGTCTATAATCTTCATCATTGTGATAACACATCTTGCTCTTTTGTCTAGCCTGCTCAGTTCTTGCTTCTCTGTAATCTTTATCATTGTGATAACGCTCCTTTATCTTTTATCTAGCCTGCTCAATTTTTACTTCTCGATACGCCTGGTCGGTTGAATACCTTTGCTTTTCTCTTTTCAAGATACTATCTCTGTTGTTTGTGTAGTACTGTTTTTTTAACTTGCGTGCAGCTTGCTTGATTGAAACCATTATGTAATTATGAATGAGAACATTTACAGTTCTGACGCTTCTTATCAACTATTGCTCGGATATCATGGATATTTTTGCAGTTTACACAAGCTGCAAAGAACGCATAAAGACAAAATTAAAAATTATATTCAGAAGTCCAAAAAGATGACAACAATGCAGGCTCATCTTTGTAAATTGAGAAAAATTTTACGAATGTTTTACCGGGATTACGAAAAATATTCAAAATTAAAATTATCTCTGAAAGAATGGATTCTGTTGAAAAGTCGGCTAGAGATGCTTTCGCAAAACTTCATAGTAATATCCAAAAGAAATGTTACATGTTTAATGAAAAGCTTCCAAGGTTTGGACCGGCAACTGTGGAACAGTTTACGGATGTAATGGGAAATCTTATACATCACTGTGAATATATGGAGGCACAATTGTCCTTTACTTAGTTTCAGCTTAAATTCGATAATCGAGCCTTTATTATGTACTAACTACATCCAACGACTATGACGTCATTGATCAATATTGTATATAAAAAATTAAGTTTTTCGTAAAAAATAATTAATTTAAAAAATTAAGTACAAATGGCACTAGATCTAGAGATATCCTTTAAAAGAGTCATTGAACAACTCTCTACGATGTTCCAGTGCCAAGCTATCTATGGAAGAGAAAGAAAGAAAAAATATGCCGTTTCGGCAGAATGTTTTAGTAACCGCCACTTTTCTTGATTTTCAAGCCAATATATTTCCCTTGCTGTTCAAGCCAAATAAGAGAAAGTTTACTATACAGGGGTTTCGGACAAGGCGGTTCTAATGGTGTAATTTTTGTTTTGATCTGACTCTATTTTTAGGAGTTAGGGGTTTTTATATTTCTTAACATTGGACGTGATCGTCTCTTACTAGGTTGCTAGCTACCGCTGCAACCCGGACTGTAATTGCTTTTATGTATCTATTGGTATCAAAATTTCGTTCTTTAGAGTTTCGGTTACTATTGACACAAGTATCTATTAATACTATAGAGGTCATTACCATGAACGGTTTGATTGCTTCAAAATTCAAATATCTTAAAAAAGACTGCAGTATGAAAATACATCAACAATGCAATTTTTTTGACAAAATTGATTCTACTTTAAAAAGTATTTTATTTTTAATTACAAAAGTGACTAGATGTTGCAATTTCCTTTAAAATGAGCTATCATACAGCTCTCTATGATTTTCCAGTGCCCAGCTAGTTGAGGAGAAAAAAAAGCAGAAAGAAAAAAAAATATCCCATTAGTGGAGAATAACGTGGTTAAAGTCAGTTTTCTTGATTTTCAAGCCAATATATTTTCTTTGTTATTCAAGCCAAAGAGCGGTAAGTTTACTTTATAGGGGTTTTGGACAAGGCGGTTCTAATGGTGTAATTTTTGTTTTGATCTGACTTTTTTTTAGGAGTTAGGGGTTTTTATATTTCTTAACATTGGACGTGGTCGTCTCTTACTAGGTTGCTAGCTACCACTGCAACCCGGATATAAATTTTAGTATAGGCAAGAGGTCATTCTTTATTATAACTATTCTTGATTTTCAAGCCAATATATTTCCCTTGCTGTTCAAGCCAAATGACAGAAAGTTTTCTATACAGGGGTTTCGAACAAGGCGGTTCTTATGGTGTACTTTTTGTTTTGATCTGACTCCTTTTTTAGGAGCTATGGGTTTTTTATTTCTTAACATTGGACGTGATCGTTTAGGCAGAATGTTGTAGTAGCTGCCACTTATCTTGACGTTCAAGCCAATATATATCCCTTGCAGTTCAAGCCAAGGGACAGAAAGTTTCCTATACAGGGGTTTCGGACACGGCGATTCTAATGGTGTACTTTTTGTTTTGATCTGGCTCCTTTTTTAGGAACTATGGGTTTTTATATTTCTTAACATTGGACGTGATCGTCTCTTACTAGGTTGCTAGCTACCGCTGCAACCCTGATTTTATGAATCCATCCCACAACTCCAGACAGAGCTAATTCTCTTACAACGCCATACCTAATTTAGTATAGCCAAGACGTCGTTCTTTATTATAATTAAAAATAATTGGTTTTATAATTATAAAAGGTTTTTAACCCCATTGATTTCCTTTAAAATGAGCCATTAAACAAATCTCTACGATGTTCCAGTGCCAAGCTATCTGTGGAATTACTAACTTATACTGTAATTAAGTGGCATATAAAATTTGATATAGGCAAGAGGTCGTTCTTTATTATATTTTGTTTTGATCTGACTCCTTTGTTAGGAACTATGGGTTTTTATATTTCTTAACATTGGACGTGATCGTCTCTTACTAGGTTGCTAGCTACCGCTGCAACCCGGAAAAATCACCTATATAATGATTCCTTTTATTACTTCAGTTACTATGGGCTGCAGTTTGTTCGTTTATGTATTTTCATAAGTCTTCGATGGTACAACAGGAAGCATAGCTGCTTGTTACGCGTGTGATCGGGGTTCGATTCCCCATTTGAGGCAGTTTTTAACATATTAACTTTAAATAAAACTGTACAAGCCTATAATATAGTTAAGTTGCATATACAAGTTAGTATAGGCAATAGTTCGTTCTTTATTGTAAAATATTTCTTAACATTGGCCGTGATAGTCTCTTACTAGGTTGAAAGCTACCTCTGCAACCCGGATGTAACGTATAAAATTTAGTATAGGCAAGAGGTCGTTCTTTATTATAATAAAAACTTCAAAACTTCAAAACTTTCAAACTTCAAAACTTATACTTCAAAACAAAACTGTTTTGATCTAACACTCTTTTTAGGAGCTTTGGGTTATTTTAGCTTTTACTATGGGGCGTGACCGTCACTTACTAGGCTGCTAGCTACCGCTTCAACCCGGATATTAAAATAATCATGTATATAATGATTGCTTTTATTACTTCAATTACTATAGGGAACAGTTCGTTCTTAAATGTAATTTTAACCCCATTAATTTCCTTTAAAATGAGCCATTGAACAACTTACTACGATGTTCCAGCGCCAAGCTATCTGTTGAATTACTAACCTATGCTATAATTAAGTGGCATATAAAATTTAGTATAGGCAAGAGGTCGTTCTTTATTAAATCTGAACTAAAATAAAATAAATATTGATTTTTTCAGTTTTAACATAATCACTCATTATGTTTATAATACTATACACTTCGTTACCACGAACTGTTTGATTGGTATCAAAATCCATTTTTTAAAGTTTCGGTTACTAATGAGACGAGTCGCTCTTACTATATACAGTTCGTTACCACGGACTTTTTAATTTTTTCAATAATCAAATATCTTTGATAGGACAGCAGTATGAAAAGACATCAAAAATGCAGCTTTTCGTAAAAAATTATTCTATTTTTAAACTTTTGTTTTTTGATTAAAAAAGGCACTAGAACTTTTAATTTCCGCTTAAATGAGCCCTCTCGCGACAATCTAGGACCACTGAGTCTATACCATCACTCTTGGTAACAAAAAAAAAATCAAATAAACACGCATCCGTGATCTTTCTTCTGACAAAAAATACCAAATTCCATATTTTTGCAGATGGGAGCTTAAAACTTCTGCAATAAAGTTCTCTGATATGCTGAAACTGATGGTGAGATTTTCATAAAGATTCTATGACTTTTAGGTGGTGTTTTTCCTTTTTTCGAAAATAGGGCAAATTTTCTCAGGATCGTAACTTTTGATGGGTATAATTAAACTTGATGAAATTTATATATTTAAAATCAGCATAAAAATCTAATTATTTTGATGTATCTATCGGTATCAAAATAGAGCAGAAATTCCGTTTTTTAGAGTTACGGTTACTATTGAGACGGGTCGCTCTTACTATCAGTTCGTTACCACGAACTGTTTGACTATTCAGTTACTATAGACTACAGCTCGTTCTTTAATGTAAATTATTGCTTACATTTTTTTCGGATAAGTTTTTTAAGTCGAAATCCACTGTACGCTGTAATCTGAGTTACCCTGGAAAAATCTTGGCAGGTTTAGCAACTGACTTTAAGCTGGTACCGGTGAAAGAATTTAGGGATCTTTACCCTCCCATATATTTTAAAGCATCTAAAAGACAAGTCTCCAGCAGTTAAGGGTGATTAAATAATTTAAAAAATGGATTGTCCAGAACCTTTAATTTGTGATATGCTCCAAAACGCTCCATCCGTTTAGGATGCAGATCAGAGACTTTTCACTCTATTAAAAAGTAGTTGAGTTGAAATATTAAGCTTTTGGGAATGAATATATAAAAAGTTTGGCGAAAACATTCAGACATTAGGAAACTATTAGACCCTACTAATGCCCTGTTAATGTTATGCCCTGCTAATATTATTCTTTCCAAGTGTGTGTTGTCTTTTTTCTTCTATTATGTTGGGTTTACCTCATGCTGTATTGTAGAAGCTACTTATAGTATAGGCTTCGTGTTAAATTTGTTGAGAAAATCTGGGAAGATACTTTTTGTGCCTCTAACGTGGAATATTAAAAAATAGGGGGAGATTCCAGGGTCAAATTAGGCCGTGTACCAAGCTTTGTCCAGCCTTCAGCATAGCCCTTTTGCAATTGATTATCGTCATTAACAGCCAGTGAAAACCAACTCTTTGCTAACAGTATGGCTGTCAGTAACAGAAATCAATTGCAATCGATTGCAATAAGCTGTATTGAACTGGGTTAGATCTCCACTCCTTTCCCCACTTCGGAGCAGTGACTTCCCGTGAATTAAAAATGGTTTTCGTACGTCAATAAAATTTTCGGAGGTGGTCTCCAGCCTAAATAAGGAAGTAGTATCTTTTATATAGCCGTTGACTTTTTCTTAACTAGAACCTAGCAAAGAGTGAACCATTTTTTTGAAGCCGTTAATCTTTAGGATAATAACAAGAAGTTGAAATCTTCATGGTTGTGGCCAACCCTATACTTTGAGTTTTCTGTATTCTTAGAATTACCAAGAATAAAAAAAAAATCGAGAATCTAGTTTTTTAAGGCCAATTAAAACACTGGAGGAAACAAGACGAATATTTTGGGAGGACAATCGCTCCCTTTCTTCAGTGCTGTAAGAAAAAGTTTAAATGAAATATGTTTAAACTTTTGGAACGTAAATGCAAAAGAAACAAACCTGATAAAAATTAAATGAGAAAACAAACAACGCAGAAAGCAAAAAGAATAAGAAATAAAAGCCCAAATTGGAAGAACTAGAAAATCTTTTTGATAGTCATGAATATTGATGAGTGACTCGTTCTTGGAGTTAGGCTTACGGCTTTTAAAGATTTTAATTCTGTTAATTCTGATTTTATCTGTTGTTGTTATTGTCCGTGTTGTTAGATTTTTTAATTCTTCCAATTTGGGTTTTTATTTGTTTTTTGTTTTGTTTTCCGCTTTGTTTGTTTTTATCATTTTATTTTTATCCAGTTTGTTTCGTTCACATTTATATTCAAAAATGTGAACATGTGTCCTTGAAACTTTGTCCTATAGTGTCAAAGAAGGGAAGCAGTTGTCCTCCTGAAATATTCTTCTTGTTTTGTCCAGTACTTCCGCTGGTCTTGCAAAACCCCATTTTCTATTTTCTTTTCTTTGTTTTTTATTCTTTGTTATGGCAGGCCAATTTTGTCTACAAAGTGATCTTAGAATTAGTATTCTTTTAGAAACCAATTTGGTCAAATACATTGTAAATGGCACTGAAAATCAATTGCGCTTTTGATGTTATAAGAAACAGCAAATAATATTGGCCATTCTCTTAGCCATCCTTAGATTTGAAATTCTTTGTCCGTGAGGACAGGGGTTCGAGTCCTGGTGTCACCGATTATTTAGTTTTTAATGGGGGCTAGTGACGTTACTGTAAATTTACCCACAGTTGAACTAGCTCTAAATGGGTGTCTGGAGAAATATGGGGAAGGTATTTGGTCCATTTTACGTTATTGAAGATAGGTTCTCGAATATATAAATAAATTGTATTTTTTAATGTCATCATACATGTGTATTATGATGCCGTGCTTTTTCAGCAGTTTAAGATGAATCATCCGCTAAATCTTACTGCAGAATTGACGAAAACAAAGAAATACGGCAATTTCTATTTTTATTGAAAAAGTTGTAAACTAAATATTAAGGAAAACAGAGCAATATAAATTTATGTAGTGAAACTTTCCGCATTCATTCAAAATCGTCAAAACAAAAATTAAAATAGCACATAATATGTCGCTTAACTGTGTCTGTTGTTTCTGATAATTTTTTTCTTAATTGGGCTTTCGAGAAGTCATAGCCGTTTACCATCGCTCTCTGACATTCCGCCTTTCGTAGCTGCCGCGCCCCCTAAATCCAGTTCCTCCTCCATAATCTCTACTATTCCGGCGTTTGAACCAGGCTTCTGAGTTCTTTGCAACTTCATACAATTTTGGGTCGACTTTTTGATTTGCTTCATTGAGAACCCCTATTAAATCTTTAAACTTGCTTCCATTCTGTGGGGTGAAGAAGGTGTATGCAATCCCAGTCCAGTTGGACCTCCCAGTTCTTCCTATTCTGTGAATGTAATCCTCACTGTTATGAGGGTAATCATAGTTAACTACATATTTTATGTCGTCGATGTCTAGACCGCGGGCTGCAACATCTGTTGCCACTAATATATTTATCTTGCTATTTCTGAAGTATTTCAGAGTCCAATCTCGTTCTCTTTGATCTTTGTCACCATGAATGGCCTTTGCTGAATACCCATCTCCGCGAATACTGTCTGCTATGTTGTCAGCCATTTGTTTTGTTTCTACGAAAATAACTGTCTTGTTTTCCTGCTTTTTGGAGATTTCATTCAAAAGTACAATTAACTTAAGGTTTTTTTCTTGTTCCTGGCACACTTCGACAATTTGTTGATTATTGTGATTGGCCGATAAAACCTTTGGGCCGACGTTCAATTTGATGTGTGAGCCTAAAAAGTCTTTTGCTAGGCGTTCAACTTCCCTCGGCCAAGTGGCTGACCACATCAGAATTTGACTTTCACCGCCAGTTTGTCGAAAAATTGTCTTGATTTGTGGTTCAAAGCCCATATCAATCATCCTATCTGCTTCGTCCAGGACGATGTAAGTACATCGCCTAAGGTTTATTTTTCCTGTTTCTAAAAATTCAATTATTCTCCCAGGAGTAGCAATACAAAGCTCAGATCCTTGTTCCAAATTTCTTATTTGCTGCAACTTTGGAGACCCACCGAAGACACATGTGCTTCTTATACGAGACGACGCTCCATAATTGTCTGCCACAACTTTGATCTATTGTGCTAATTCTCTAGCTGGAGCCAAAATCAAAGCTATGGGTCCATCTCCTTTTTTAAGATTAGCCTGGTTTTTAATGTGGACGATCGATGGCAGTATATAGGCCAGCGTTTTACATGATCCAGTTGATGCAACGCCTACCATATTTCTACCAGATAAGGCAATTGGCCAACCTTGTGCTTGGATTGGAGTGGGACTATGTAATTCTTGTGATCTCAGCTGAGATTTTAAATTGTCAGGAAAACCAGATTCTTCGAATGACATGATTGGATGAGGGACGTCTACTCCTTCAACTAGAATTTCTTTAGAATCACAATAGCTGTCTACTTATTTTTTGGATCTTTTTACGACAGTAGGATGGGGACTATAGAAATTCTTTTGTAATGGCTGTTGTTGGTAAGTGGCATCACGTCCTTGGTTTGAAAAATTACCACCTGAATTTTTAGACCCTTCGAACTTCAAGTTGTGGTCAGGATTACGACGAAAGTATTAGTTGGGATTACCATCTCGTCTTATACTGTATTGGTTGGAGTCACTGGCAAACTTGCTGCTAAGATTGTTTAATCTTTTTTCGCGTGCTTCTGAGCGACCAGTATCCTGTTCTCGTGTAGGCTTGTAAAAAGTTCCATTGGAGTTTCGAGATCCTTCAAACCTGTTGTTGTGAGTAATATGATGGCGAGGTAAGCATTCTGTCGTGCCACCTGCTTATCTTCGATTTAAATAACTTGAGTGCATGTTTCTATAACTATTATGGATCTTAATAAAGACCAGTGGTGGGGAATTTTAATACATTGTCTTTAAATATAACTGTACAGGCATATACTGTAGTTAAGTGGCATATACAAGTTAGAATAGGCAGCAGTTTGTTCCTTATAATAATGACTAATAATAGCTCTGCATAGTCCCCATTTATGATTAACTAGACTGATCATTTGTAGAACATACCGTAGACAAGCAACTCTCAAAAGACATTTGCTTCATGTCATCTTGTCAATAGATTACGTCAGTTAATTTTGTCGTTCTTTACTCTAAATTACATTAGATCCTCTTGACTGGCATCGATCTTTTATGTATTGTTCTGTACTAGATTTCAGCCATCTCTACAGCCATGATACTGATGGAAATTACATCATCCCTATTTATATTTCAGTTAACATGGGCTAGGTGTCGTTCTTTATTGTAATTAATATAGGAAAGAGATCGTTCTTTATTATAAAATTTTTTATTCCAATTATCCTCTTTTAATGTAATAATTGACAAACACCAATTATGATTAGATATATCGGTCCTTTATGTAATTAACATTGGACGTGATCGTCTCTTACTAGGTTGCTAGCTACCGCTGTAAACCGGAAGCTGCTAGCTACCACTGCAACCCAGATTTGTTACTATATACTATATATTACCTATACTTCAAGAATGAGAGAATTTTCAGTTCTGACTTTCCTTATATACTAATTATGACGTCACGGCGTATGACGTTATGTATTCATGAATGAGACCATTTACAGTTTTGACGTTTCTTATATAGTAATTATGACGTCACTGCATCAAAAATACAGTTTTTATTGGAAAAATTTATTCTCTTTTAGAAATAATTTATTTTAGTTACTATAGATTTTTAACCCAATTAATTTCCTTTAAAATGAGCTATTGAACAACCCTCTACGATGTTCCAGTGCCAAGCTATCTCTGGATACAAAAAAAAAAAAATATCCCGTTTGGGGAGACTAACGTGGTTAAAGTCAATTTTCTTGATTTTCAAGCCAATATATTTCCCTTGCTGTTCAAGCCAATGGACAGAAAGTTTCCTATACAGGGGTTTCGGACAAGGCGGTTCTAATGGTGTACTTTTTGTTTTGATCTGACTCCTTTTTTAGGAGCTATGGGTTTTTATATTTCTTAACATTGGACGTGATCGTCTCTTACTAGGTTGCTAGCTACCGCTGCAACCCGGATGTAAACAAGGCGGTTCTAATGGTGTACTTTTTGTTTTGATCTGACTGCTTTTTTAGGAGCTATGGGTTTTTATATTTCTTAACATTGAACGTGATCGTCTCTTACTAGGTTGCTAGCTACCGCTGCAACCCGGATGATCGTCTTTTAACGTAACATATCAGTTACTATGGGAGAGAGATCGTTCTTTACTGTAAAAAAGAAAGAAAAAAATAAAAAAAATATGCCGTTTGAGGAGAATAACGTGGTTAAAGTCAATTTTCTTGATTTTCAAGCCAATATTTTTCCCCTGCTGTACAAGCCAAATGACAGAAAGTTTCCTATACAGGGGCTTCAGACATGGCGGTTCTAATGGCGTACTTTTTGTTTTGATCTGACTTCTTTTAGGAGTTATGGGTTTTTATATTTCTTAACATTGGACGTGATCGTCTCTTACTAGGTTGCTAGCTACCGCTGCAACCCGGATTAGGAGTTATGGTTTTTTGTATTTCTTAACATTGGAAGTGATTGTCTCTTACTAGGTTGCTAGCTACTACTGCAACCCGGAATATTTTCCAGTTAATATTGGCTAGATGTCGTTCTTTACTATAATTTAATTACAAAAAGTTTTTAACGCCATTAATTTCCTTTAAAATAAGCCATTGAACAACTCTCTACGATGTTCAAGTGCCAAGCTATCTGTGGAATTACTAATCTATACTATAATTAAGTGGCGTTTAAAATTTGTTATGAGCAAGAGGTTGTTCTTTATTATAATTTCCTTTAAAATTAGCTATTGAAAAACCCTCTACGATGTTCCAGTGCCAAGCTATATCTGGATAAAAAAAAAGAAAAAAAAAAGAAAAAAAAAAAAGAAAAAAATATCCCGTTTAGGCCGAATGTTTTAATATCTGCCCCTTTTATTGATTTTAAAGCCCAAATATTTCCCTTGCGGTTCAAGCCAAGGGACCGACATTTTACTATGCAGGGGTTTCGGACAAGGCGGTTCTAATGGTGTACTTTTTGTTTTGATCTGACTCTTTTTTTAAGAACTATGGGTTTTTATATTTCTTAACATTGGACGTGATCGTCTCTTACTAGGTTGCTAGCTACCGCTGCAACCCGGAAAAGTCAATTTTCTTGATTTTCAAGCCAATATATTTTCTTTGTTATTCAAGCCAAAGGGCGGTAAGTTTCCCTTATAGGAATTTCGGACAAGGCGATTCTAATGGTGTACTTTTTGTTTTGATCGGACTCTTTTCTTAGGAGTTTTGGGTTTTTATATTTCTTAACATTGGACGTGATCGTCTCTTACTAGGTTGCTAGCTACCGCTGCAACCCGGATTAAAGGTAGAACTCTTTCTAATTGATTACAAACAGGAAAAAGCCTACGGCTTTTTCTTCTTTGAAATAGTAAGAGACTAGCCTCAAACAATCAAGCAGCTAACTAAATCAAATGTATGTATTGGGTTTTTATTCCAATGACCGTCTTTTAGTGGAAAATTTCAATATATTGACTTTAAATATAACTGTACTAGCCTATACTATAGTTAAGTGGCCTATAAAATTTAGCATAGACAAGAGGTCGTTCTTTATAATAATGAGAGGCAGCCTGGCCGAGTGGTCCAAGGCACTGGTGTTAGCCACCAGTCTCTTCAGAGGCGTGGGTTCAATTCTTACCGCTGGTATACGATTATGTTTGAAAGACTGCAGTGTGAAAAGACATCAAAATGCAGTTTTTGGTGGAAAAATTTATTCTCTTTTATAAATAATTTTTTTTTTTTAATATATATTTTTAATAAAATTATTTTCATTTAAAAGTATAGATTGGTACCCCCTCCCAGATTGTCAATTGAAAATATAAATAGTGAAACAAAAAAAGAAAAAAAAAAGAAAAAAAAAAAGAAAAAAAAAAACCTGTTTTGGCGAAGTGTTGTTTCTATTCACAGGTTCATTATTTTAAAGCCAATATATTTACCTTTCTGTTAAACCCCAGGGCCCTAAATGTTACTATAACGGGGTTTCGGACAAGGCGGTTCTAATGGTGTACTTTTTGTTTTGATCTGACTCTTTTTTTAAGAACTATGGGTTTTTATATTTCTTAACATTGGACGTGATCGTCTCTTACTAGGTTGCTAGCTACCGCTGCAACCCGGATTCTTTGAAATAGTAAGAGACGAATCTTAACACATCCAGTAGCTAACTAAGTTCAATGTATCTTACTAGGTTGCTAGCTACCGCTGCAACCCGGACTAGTTTTCAGCCATCTCTACAGCCATGATACTGAGGGAAATTACATAATCCCTATTTATGTTTCAGTTAATATGGGCTAGGTGTCGTTCTTTATTGTAAAATAGTAAGAGACGAATCTTAAAACATCAAGTAGCTAACTAAGTTCAATGTATCTTACAAGGTTGCTAGCTACCGCTGCAACCCGGACTAGGTTTCAGCCATCTCTACAGCCCTGATACTGATGGAAATTACATAATCCCTGTTTATGTTTCATTTAATACGAGCTAGGTGTCGTTCTTTATTGTAACAGTTTACAGATGTAATGGGAAATCTTATACATCACTGTGAATAAATGGAGGCATAATTGTCCTTTACTTAGTTTCAGCTTAAATTCGATGATCGAGCCTTTATGTAAACTACATCCAACGACTATGACGTCATTGATCAATATTGTATATAAAAAATAAAGTTTTTCGTGAAAAATAATTAATAAAAAAATTAAGTGCAAAAGGCGCTAGATCTAGAGATGTCCTTTAAAATGAGCCATTGAACAACTCTCTACGATGTTCCAGTGCCAAGCTATCTCTGGAAACAAGAGAAAGAAAGAAAAAATATCCCGTTTGTGCAGAATAACGTGGTTAAAGTCAATTTTCTTGATTTTCAGGCCAATATATTTTCTTTGTTATTCAAGCCAAAGGGTGGTAAGTTTCCTTTATAGGGGTTTCGGACAAGGCGGTTCTAATGGTGTACTTGTTGTTTTGATCTGACTATTGTTCTAGGAGTTAGGGGTTTTTATATTTCTTAACATTGGACGTGATCGTCTCTTACTAGGTTGCTAGCTACCGCTGCAACCCGGATCCCCGTTGGAAATACTATACTAATATATTAAATTTATCGTCTCTTACTAGGTTGCTAGCTACCGCTGCAACCCGGATTAGTGGAAAAATTTATTCTCTTTTAGAAAGAATTTATTTTAACTACAAAAGATTTTTAATCCAGTTAATTTCCTTTAAAATGAGCCAGTGAACAACTCTCTACGATGTTCCAGTGCCAAGCTATTTGTGGAAAAGAAAGAAACAAAGTATGCCGTTTAGGCAAAATGTTGTTGTATTTCAAAATTAAATTAATTACTATGAGTTAAAGTTCGTTCTTTAACATAGCCTAGCAACCATCTTCACTGGAAAATTTTCTTTCTTTAATATAATCGTCACTTACTAGGTTGCAAGCTACCGCTGCAACCCGGATATATCATTTACTATAGCCGACAGTTCGTTATTTTATATAATTAAATAAAAAAAACAAGTTTTTTTAACTGAAAGTAAGGAACGGCGTTAAAACTTAAAACGAACAGAAATTATTCCGTATATGAAGGGGGCTGTCCCCTCCTCAATGCCTCGCTCTTTACGCTAAAGTTTTTTTATTGTTTAAAAAAATAGAGTGGTGAGAAAGTCAAACTTTAGCGTAAAGAGCGAGACGTTGAGGAGGGACAGCCCCCTTCATAAACGGAATAATTTCTGTTCGTTTTGAGTTTTAACGTCGTTCCTTACTTTCAGCTAAAAAAACTTGGTTTTTTATTTAATTTTTGAATGTTTTTGAATTAATGCAGGTTTTGATTTTGGCTCACCGTACATGAATAATTTAAACAGAATTTGCATATTATATTTGGTTAAATTTCTTTATAGAAGATTTTTTAATTTTATTTAAGAACGTTTTTATTATTAATAAACATAATTAAATTATAATTAAATTACTTACCTAAATTATATATTAATAAATTTTTAACATGTATATTAGGGGGTTCGCCCCCTAGTCAATACCCTGCTCTTTAAACTATAGTTCGAATTTTTTTTTCCAGTTCTTTAAAAATGACCTCTTAATCACAATCAGTTGATCAGTTGAAAAACTTGTTTTTTTTAAATTTAATTCCTGATCTTTTTCTTTAATAATGCTGGGAAATCCGGCGCCCCCTTCATAGCAATGTCCGTTCCCCCATGAAAACTTCCTTCATGGAAAGATCCTTCCATATAGCCCCCGAACCTCTCCGTCCCCCACCTACCCGAACAACTCTCCTCTGAAAAAGTCTGTATACTTCCCAATAACCAAAACTAAATGTTAACATTGAGTAAAGTTCATAACTTTCAGCCCTCCCCCTGGGAACTTTGGGGGATCAAGTCATCCTAAAAGACATTTTTATCATATTTTCGACCATACTGTACAAAATGGCTATCTCAAAATTTTGATCGGGTGACTTTGGGGAAAAAAATGGGCGTGGGAGGGGTCCTAGTTGCCCTTCATTTTTTTGGTATTTCAAAATAACACTAGAACATTTAGTTTCCGTTCAAATGAGCCCTCTTTCAATATTCTAGGACCACTGGGTCGATACGATCACCCCTGGGAAAAAAAAAACAAATAAACACGCATCTGTGATCTTTCTTCTGGCAAAAAATGGAAAATTCCACTTTTTTGTACATAGGAGCTTGAAACCTCTACAGTAGGGTTTTATGATACTCTGAATATAATGGTGTGATTTTCATCAATGTTTTATAATTTTTAGGGGGTCTTTCCCCCTTTTTTCGAAAATCAGCCAAATTTTCTCAGGCACGTAACTTTTGATGGGTAAGATTAAACTTAATGAAACATATATATTTGAAATCAGAATTAAAATCTGATTCTTTTGATGTATCTATTGGTATCAAAATCCCGTTTTCCAGAGTTTCGGTTACCATTGAGCCGGGCCGCTCCTTACTTACAGTTCGTTACCACGAACTGTTTGAAAAAAAACTGATTGACATATACCATTTATGATGAACTATATTGGTCCTTTATTTAAATTGCTAGCTACCGCTGCAACCCAGATAATAAACTGATTACAAACAGGAAGACGAACCTCAAACAATCAAGTAGCTAACTAATTCCAATGTATGCTATTGTTTGTTATTCTAATGATCGTCTTTTATGAAAAAAATCAAGTATCATTGAAAAGACAGTTTTTAGTGGAAAAATTTATTCTCTTTTAGAAATAATTTATTTTAGTTACAAAAGATTTTTAACCCAATTAAATTTCTTTAAAATGATCCATTGAACAACTCTCTACGATGTGCCAGTGCCAAGCTATCTGTGGAAAAGAAAAAAATATGCTGTTTAGGCAGAATGTTGTAGTAGCTGCCACTTTTATTGATTTTCAAGCGAATATATTTCCCTTGCTGTTCAAGCCAAGGGACAGACAGTTTTCTATACCGGGTTTTCGAAAAAGGCGATACTAATGGTGTACTTTTTGTTTTGATCTGACTCTTTTTTAAGGAGTTAGGGGTTGTTATATTTCTTAACATTGGAACGGATTGTCTCTTACTAGGTTGCTAGCTACCGCTGCAACTGCACCAAGGGACGGTAAGTTTGCTATATAGAGGTTTTAGATAAGCCGGTTCTAATAGTATACTTTTTGTTTTGATCTGAATTTTTTTTCAGGACTTATGGGTTACTTTAGTTTTTACTATGGGGCATGATAGTCTCTTACTAGGTTGCTAGCTACCGAGGCAAGTCGGATTTCAATTATATATTTTTTCAACTGTGTATTAGTTGAAAAAATATATAATTTTTAAACGGCCATAAAGTCCTTATTTTAAAGAAGCAATTTTCAAAATATGTTTGTTTCCAGTTATCTTGTCTATAGATTATTTCCATTAACATGAGCTAGAAGTCGTTCTTAACTATAAGCAACCCTATAAACTATTGTATCTCCATTGCATCTATAAACTGTTCCGCAGTTGCCAATCCATACCTTCGAAGCTTTTCATTAAACTGACAACATTTTTTTTGGATATTAATATGAAGTTTTGCCAGAGCATTTCTAGCCGACTTTTCAACAGCATCCACTCTTTAAAAGAGAATTTTAATGTGTAATTTTGAATGCTTTATATAATCCTGGTTAACCATGCGTAAAATGTTTCTCAATTTACGAAGATCAGCCTGCATTTTTGCCATCTTCTTGTATTTCTGAATGTAATTTTTCCCTTTGTCCTTATGCGTTCTTCGGTACAACCTCGCAGAGGTTTTAATTTTTTCATTATAGCTTTTATCACCCCAGTATCTACCTATTATTCTATTAGCAACTTTTTTCTTATGTTTGTTTCGGTAATCTTTATCATTATCATACCTTTCCTTGCTCTTTTTTTTGGCTGTCTCAATTTTTGTATGTCTATAAACTTCATCATTATAATAACGCTGTTTGTCACTATCAATTTTTGCATGTCTATAATCTTCATCATTGTGATAACACTCCTTCCTGTTTTTTTGGCTTTCTCAATTTGTACTTCTCGATACGCCTGGTCGGTTGAATACCTTTGATTTTCTCTTTTCAAGATGCTATCTCTGTTTTTTGTGTAGTATTGTTTTTTTAAATTACGTATAACTCGCTTAGAAGGCATCTTATAACAATCTTAATTATCCTATTATAATTTTCTCGTATCAAGTACCAATAACCGAACAAAAAATAAAACTAATTTTTAAATTTTCAGGTATTTTGTTAGTTTGAATGAAAAGATTAAAATTATTGCTCAGATATCATAAATATTTTTGCAGTTTACATAAAATAACTTTAGCGATTTTAAACTGAAAAATAAGATATATTTAAAAATATAATTTTTCGGTCGGGAAATACATATTAAATCTCACGTCGGGTAGTTATTATGTACTAACTACATCCAGCGAGTATGACGTCATTGATTAACATTGTAAATAAAAAATTTAGTTCTTCGTAAAATATTGAGTCTATTTAAAAAAAAAATAAGCACAAATGGAACTAGATCTAGAGATTTCCTTTAAAATGAGCCATTGAACAATTCTCTACGATGTTCCAGTGCCAAGCTATCGGTGGAAAAGAAGAAAGAAAAAAATATGCCGTTTGTGGAGAATAACGTGGTTAAAGTCAATTTTCTTGATTTTCAAGCCAATATATTTTCTTTGTTATTCTAGCCGAAGGGCGGTAAGTTTCCTTTATAGGGGTTTCGGACAAGCCGGTTGTAATGGAATACTTTTTGTTTTGATCTGACTCTTTTTTTAGGAGTTAGGGGTTATTATATTTCTTAACATTGGACGCGATCGTCTCTTACTAGGTTGCTAGCTACCGCTGCAACCCGGATTAATTAAAGTCTTATTTTAGTTACTATGGGCTGGAAGTTGGCTCTTTACTGTAACTCTCTTTGAACTTTTGTTTGGCTGTCTCAATTTTTGCATGTCTATAATCTTCATCATTGTGATAACACATCTTGCTGTTTTGTTTTGCTCTCTCAATTATTACTTCTTGATACGCCCGGTCGGTTGAATACCTTTCTTTTGCTCTCTCAATTATTACTTCTCGATACGCCTGTTCGGTTGAATACCTTTGTTTTGCTCTCTCAATTATTACTTCTAGATACGCCTGGTCGGTTGAATACCTTTGCTTTTTTCTTTTCAAGATACTATCTCTGTTGTTTGTGTCGTACTGTTTTTTCAATTTGCGTGCAGCTTGCTTGATTGAAACCATTATGTAATTAATGAATGAGAACATTTACACTTCTGACGCTTCTTATATAGTAATTATGACGTCACGGCGTAATGATTTTATTGACGTCATAGCGCAATGATATTATTTCATGACGTCTTCAGAAACAACAATATAATTTCGTGTTTTTCTATTCACGTCATAGCTCTAATATAAAACTATGATGACATTCATTATTTATCTAGTAGGGTTTCAGACAAGGTAATTCTAATGATGTACTTTTGTTTTGATCTGACTCTATTTTTAGGAGTTTTGTTATATTTCTTAGCATTGAACTGATCGTCTCTTACTAGGTTGCTAGCTACTGCTGCAACCCAAATTCACATATATATTTATTTATGAGAGGCAGCCTGGCCGAGTGGTCCAAGGCACTGGTGTTAGCCACCAGTCTCTTCGGAGGCGTGGGTTCAAATCTTACCGCTGGTATACGATTATGTTTGAAAGACTGCAGTGTGAAAAGACATCGAAAATGCAGTTTTTGGTGGAAAAATTTATTCTCTTTTAGAAATAATTTATTTTAGTTACAAAAGGTTTTTAACCCAATTAATTTCCTTTAAAATGAGCTATTGAACAACCCTCTACGATGTTCCAGTGCCAAGCTATCTCTGGATTCAAAAAAAAAGAAAAGAGAAAAAAATATCCCGTTTGGGGAGAATAACGTGGTTAAAGTCAATTTTCTTGATTTTCAAGCCAATATATTTCTCTTGCTGTTCAAGCCAAGATACAGAAAGTTTCCTATACAGGGGTTTCGGACAAGGCGGTTCTAATGGTGTACTTTTTTTTTTGATCTGACTCCTTTTTTAGGAACTATGGGTTTTTATATTTCCTAACATTGGACGTGATCGTCTCTTACTAGGTTGCTAGCTACCACTGCAACCTGGATAAAAAATATTTGATATCTGCATACACTCAGCCCGTGGAAGGCTTGTGTATATTGATTTTTGTATGGATTCTTATTGTCGCTTGTCTTCTAACAGCAAAAAGCTTTTTGTCGTAAGCTTTTTTTCATACTGCTGTCTTTTCAAAGATATTTGATTAGTAAAAGCCAGTCCAATTTCTAACAACAATTTTTACTAAGATTCAAACTTTTGGTTTTATTTTATAAGGTTTTTGAATTGTTGCAATCTCTCTTTAAAATATATACAAATATTTTTGCATTTAAAAGTTTTTTTGCTTTTTTATTAAATAAATGTCTTTTCTTGCTGCAATCTATTCAAAAATAGTTGATTATTACATCATGTCCGGTTTCTAACAATAATTTCTACTAGGCTTCAAACTTTTGGTTTAATTTTGAAAGGTTTTTCAATTGTTGCAATCCATTGTTAAAATATATAAAAATATTTTTGTAATTCCCCGTTTTTTGCTATTTATGCACTAAAATGATTTTTTTTCGTAATACGGTATATTTAAAGATATTTGATTATTACTGAAAAGTCTGATTTCTAACAACGATTTCTAAAAAGCTTAAAACTTTTGGTTTTATTGTTTAATGTTTTTTTATTGTTGCAGTCCCTTGTTAAAACATATACAGGCATTTTTGCAATGAACAGTTTTTTTTGTTCTTTACGCAATTAAAATCTCTCCTCATTCTAAAGTCTATTCAAAGATATTTGATTATTACTGCAAGTCCAACTTCTAACAACGATTTGTCCTAAGCTTCGAAATTTTGGTTTTATTTTTTTAAGGTTTTTGAACTGATTTAATCCCTTCTTAAAATATATCGACATATTTTTGCAGTTGTGCGTTTCTTGCTCTTTCCGCAATTCAATATTTTTTCATACTGCAGTCTATTCAGAGACATCTGATTAATACAGCAAGTCCGATTTATTACGACGATTTCTACTAAGCTTCAGACTTTTGGTTTCCATGTTAAGGTTTTGGCATGGTTGTAACCCCTTGTTAAACTTCCTTGTAATCCAAAGTATATATATTATCATACCAGGTCCCGGGATTCGGCACACGGCAAGCTTCTATATAAAGATTCTTACTGTTGCTTGTCTTCTAAGTGCAGACTATTTGAGTCTTGTCTTGAAAAAGTACAAACAGAAAAAATCCTAAGGATTTTTCTTAATTGGAATAGTAAGAGACGACCTGGATACAACTTACGATTATGACATTATTTATCAAATTAAATATGATTCCTTATATAATATAACACAGATTGTGTACTAATAACCATATATGACGTAATGTGTGACGTTACGTAAATATTCAAAAAATCAAATTTTAATTTTATTTTAGTTTTAGTTCAGAATCGACAAAGTTATAAACTGCAAACCATTTATGGTATCTGAGCAATAACTTTAACCTTATAATTTAAACTGGAAAACTACCCGAAAATTTTTTAATTACTTAAATTTTTTTTTGAAATTACAAACAGGAAAAAAGCCTACGGCTTTTTTTTTAGTTTGAGTAGTAGGAGACGAATTTCAGAGAATAAAGCATGTAAGTTAGTCAATTATTGCACCATACTCTAGGAAAGTTTACCGATGATAATACTGCCACTAAAGCTAGAGCTACTACTTTTAATTAATATTTCAGTTACTATGAG
The DNA here is from genome assembly GCF_049724085.1 of Artemia sp. Qi Xiang Cuo. Lineage (NCBI taxonomy): Eukaryota > Metazoa > Arthropoda > Branchiopoda > Anostraca > Artemiidae > Artemia > Artemia sp. Qi Xiang Cuo. Next base: position 68,654,357 of record NC_142796.1, on the reverse strand, counting down.
AGAGCATTCGTTCTTAATTATAATCAGTCCTTTATGTAAACTTTACTAACCTATACTATAGTTAAGTAGTCTATAAAATTTAGCATAGGCAAGAGGTCGCTCTTTATTATAACGTCTTTTAATATAATATTTCTAACCCCATTAATTTCCCTTAAAATGAGCCATTGAACAACTCTCTACGATGTTCCAGTGCCAAGCTATCTGTGGTATTACTAACCTATACTATAATTAAATGGCGTATAAAATTTAGTGTAGGCAAGAGGTCGTTCTTTATTATATTTTGACTGACACATTTTATGATGATCTGTGTCGATCCCTTTTGTAAATTGATCAATCTTGATCATGAAATTATATTTGATGAAACTTACATATTCTGCAATTACGATGAACCCTATCAATCCTTGTATTTACTTGTAGCTACCCCTGGCACCACCGTATATCAGTTACTATTGGCGAGAGATCGTTCTTTACTGTAACTAATTCAAAAATTGTCAGGTATTGCTCTAGTTTGAATTAAAAAATTAGTATTATTGGTTAGACATAATAAATATTTTTGCAGTTTACATAATAACTTAAGAGATTCTAAACTCAAAACTAAAATAAAAAAAAATGAATATTTCTCATTGGAAATAAAGGACAACAATACAGAGATACTGAATTTATGGGTTAAGCCAAAAAAATTTGAACTAAGATAATATAAAATTAATGGCGTATAAAATGGTGTAGCGAGTCAATCGAAGCAAAAGGAAAACCAAACTAATTTTTAAATTTTCAGGTTTTTTTCTGGTTTGAATTAAAAAATGGAAATTATTGTTCAGACACCATGAATATTTTTGCACTTTGCAGCTAAATAAAATTATTTTTTTTAAATTTTCAGGAATTATTCTAGTTTCAGTTGACAAATAAGATTGTTTGTCTTCAAGGAATCGAGCAGCTAACTAAGTCCAATATATACACTGGTATGTTTTTCGAATGATCTCTTTTAATTAGGTTCCTAGCTACCGCTGCAAACCGGAACAATTAAAAAATATTTTATTTTTAATTACATAAGGAACTAGATGTAGCAAGTTTTACTATTGAGACGAGTCGCTCTTACTATACTACAACATATAGTTCGTTAACACGAAATGTTTGCTTTGATGTATCTATTGGTACCAAAATTTCGTTCTTTAGAGTTTTGGTCACTATTGAGACAATCATAGTTTTGTTCATTAGAGTGTCGGTTACTATTGAGACAAGTAGCTATTATTACTATAGATTTTGTTACAATTAACTGTTTGATTGCTTCAAAATTCAAATATCTCTGAAAAGACTGCAGTATGAAAATACATCAAAAATACAATTTTTTTGACAAAATTGATTCTACTTTAAAAAGCATTTTACTTTTAATTGCAAAAGTGATTAGATGTAGCAATTTCATTTAAAATGAGCTATTATACAGCTCTCTATGAATTTCCAGTGCCCAGCTAGTTGAGGAGGAAAATCAAGCGGAAAGAAAAAAATATCCCGTTTGTGAAGAATAACTTAGTTAAAGTCAATTTTCTTGATTTTCAAGCCAATATATTTTCTTTGTTATTCAAGCCAAAGAGTGATAAGTTTCCTTAATAGGGGTTTTGGACAAGGTGGTTCTAATAGTGTAATTTTTGTTTTGATCTGACTCTTTTCTTAGGAGTTAGGGGTTTTTATATTTCTTAACATTGGACGTGATCGTCTCTTACTAGGTTGCTAGCTACCGCTGCAACCCGGATACTCCATTAAATTTATTTACACACTGCAACCTATCCAAAGAAATTTCATTTTTACAGTATTTCCGATTTCTAACAATGATTTCTACTAAGCTTCAAACTTTGGCTTAATTTTTCAAAGTTTCTGAATTTTTGTAATCCCTGGTTAAAGTATATAAAGAATTTCGTTTACCAGTTTTTTGCTCTTTAGGCAATTAAATATTTTTTTAATACTGGAGTCGTTTCAAACATATGATTATTACATCAAGTCTGATTTCTAACAACGATTTCTAATAAACTTTGCTTTACCACAATTCAATGTCTTTTCATACTGCAGTTTAATCAAAAATATTTGATTTTTAAAGTAAATCCGATTTCTTAAAACAATTTCTACTAAGCTTCAAACTTTTGGTTTTCTTTTCAGAGGTCTTAGAAGTTTTGTAATGCCTTGTTAAAACATATACAAAACTTTTGCAAATAACAGTTTTTTGTTCTTTAGGCAATTTAATGTCTTTTAATACTGAATCTTTTCATAAATATTTGATTATTACAGCAAGTCCGATTTCTAAAAATGATTTCTACTAAGCTTCAGACTTTCGGTTTTCTATTCTAATAAGTTTTTAGAATTGTTGTAATGCCTTGTTAAAATATATACAAATATTTTTGCAATTTACAGTTTTTGTTTTTTAGGCAATTAAATGTCTTTTCATACTGAATATATTCAAAAATATTTGAATATTACAGCAAGTCCAATTTCTAACAACGATTTCTACTAAGCTTCAAACTTTTGGTTTTCGATTTTAGGGTTTTAAGATTGTTTTAATCCCTTTTCCAATATATACAGTTATTTTTGCAATTACCAACTTATCGCTCTTTAACTAATTTAATGTATTTCTCAATGCATGAAAATCTTCAATTTTTCCAACGCCACCAGGCCCCGGTAATTGGCACGCGGCAGGCTTCTATATATAGATTCTCACTGTCATTTGTCTTCTAAACGTAGACAATTTGAGCCTTTCCTTGATGTCATGACGTCCAATCATGTATAAGATAGATGAATGATGTCATAATACTAGACTCTAACCATATATGGCACAAAAGTAAATGCGATATTATAGTTTTAGCTATAATTGCATCAGTACATAATCACTAATATTATGATGCAAACTGGAAAAATATTTATGGTATCTGAGAAATAATATCAATTTTTTAATTCAAACTAGGAAAATACCTGGGCCCTTTGTACTGATGACCTATAACTAGCCCTTCAGCTATTTTCGCAGGTCAGTTTCAGTTACGTTGTCACTGAACTCTAGAAAAACTGAAAGTTCAAACATACAAGAATCAGATAATTTCAAAGCCAGCTTAAAAACAATACCATTTTTTCTTTTGCTGTATAAAAGATTACTTTTGAAAGTCAACTATGAAGTTTTGATAAATAAAAAATACATAATCTACCTTACAAGTCTGATAAAAAGAGGAAGTATATAGTCTTGGGGTATAGAGGAATTATATAGTATTTAACACATTTTTATAGAATCACTGTTTGGTTCGGTAACACCCCCACTGAGAAATAATATATGTATTTATTTGACCAAAACAATCAATTTAGCAAAAAAATTAGCTGCGTTTGAAAGTAGGGAAACATAATAATTTCTTTGTTACCATTGAGGCTGAAAAACATTGAGGATTTAAAAACGAACAGAAATTAGCATGAGTAGGGATGACAACCCCTATGGCTTCCAGGTGTGGATCCAGGATTTTTTTAGAGGGGAGGGAGGCACAAAATAGGTTGATCCGATAGACATGCGTTAGGAGCAAGTTTAATTAACGCAATGTTGTATTAATTAACGCAATCTTGTATTAATTAAGTAAATTACACTACTTTAGACTATCTTAGGGGTGGGGCACGCCCCTCTCACCCCTCCCCTGGATCTAACACTAATGGCTTCTGAAAACCACAAAATAGTTTGCACTAAACTAAAAAAAATAAATGTCTAAAAGAGCTCTTTGTGTTTCTTTTGAAAAACTTAATTTGTGAAAAAGAAATTAATTTGTGTTTGTTTTCTATTGATATAAAATTTTTCATGGAAAAATATATCAATATTTTATATGTTTTCGTTCTTTCCCATGAGAATCCATAGCTTGGCTTGCTATTTGTGTGTCGGAGAAACTATTTCAACAATTTTTATTCCTGGCGCACAAATAGTTTTGTTTAATTTAGTTTTAGACCTCCTCAAGTTGACCTGAAAAATAAAACTTAATACCATTTCCGAGAAAATTCTATCTATGCTCTTTGACAACTTAAATACAATTACACTCCTTTGGTTTAGTCAACTTGAAAGAGCAGACGTAGTAATTGTAGTAGCCCTGAAATTTTCAACTTAATAATCCCAGTTGTTCTTAAGATGTCTTATTGGCAACCAGACTATACGAAGTTCTTTTCGATTTATTTTTAAAGCAAAATTAGGAGTATTATCCTCTCAATGTTCTTCGGCACACAGATAAGGGGTATACTAATGGAACTACCATTTCCTCCAGATGTTATTACGCGCCCTTGGGTAATTCGCAATACTATGGTAAACCTGTTTGTTACGTAATACTACAGTAGACCTGCGTGTAACGTAATAAGGATTCCACTCCACAACACGCATATCCCACCATTCCATGACACCCATATCCCACTATTTCGACGACAACCAGCAGGTGCTATTAATTTTCTTCCAGATGCAGGTGCGTGTTACGTAATAGGAGATTGTTTATCTATTTTGAGTTTGACTTAATCTCATGCAACTTGTTAGAGCTCAGGGCCCGCTAGTAAAGTGGCAAAACCCCGGTTGTAACTGAGGACGGCACATACGTGGGTGTTACGTAGTACTTTAAGAGGTGTTTTTTTCTTCAACAAGTTTTTTTCTTCAAGGTCTTTTTTCCTTCAAGATGTTTTTTCTTCTTACGATTTTGTCTTCTCTTTTTCTTTTTCTTCAAAATTTCTTTTTCTTTTTTTTCTTCAACAAGTTTTTTTTTCAAGACATTTTTTTTCTTCAAGATATTTTTTTCTTCAAAGCGATTTTTTTCTTCCCTATTTCTGTTTCTTCTGTTTCATTTCTTTTTCTTTTTGTCTAAAACAAGTTTTTTTCTTCAAGACCGATTTTTTTCTTCGGTATTTCTTTTTCTTCAAGATTTCTTTTCCTTTTTTCTTCAATATTTTTTTCTTCGAGATTTTTTTGTTTAAGATTTTTTCCTAAGGGAACCCATATAATCCGTCATCAAAGATTGTTGTCCGCTGTAGGAATCGAACGTAAGACCAGAGATATCTCCAACGGAATGCTGCCTTAACTGCCTCTACGAGAAAATTATTCCTGATGTTATGTTTAGACAAATAAAGTCTATGCAATCATCTGTTTCCCTGCTCGGAGAATTCTCTCCACAGGTTCTAGATCGATAAAAGCTATGGATTGCGTGTTTTATATCCGTTCTTTACGCGAGCGCAATTGAATTCAGCATTGATATTGCTTACTGATCTATTAGGCACACTTGGTTGTTACATCGTTACTAATTTTCTAACGTGAGCTAGACAAGACTCTGTTTTAATTCTAGAATTACTTTGTGAGGCAAAGACTTTTTATTGTACATACAAGCTTTATTAATGAACAAATTTACAAACATTATTGAAACACACTATTCTTAGGGCACTGAAATCAAAAATATACGGCCAGGAAAGGTGCTCAAACGAAAGGTGCTTCCACTATAAATGTGCTCAAACGAGATTGTCTAAATATGTGCTGAGAAATTCGCCGTTAGTATAGCCAAAACATCAAAAATATAATACTGCATGAGAACACTTATTTTTAATCAATAAATCTTGTACTCGCTTTCTAATTT